>NC_068447.1:1936587-2126587 GCF_023373465.1 Oncorhynchus keta | reverse complement strand
TACCTGTGACAGGGTTAGAGACAGTACCTGCGACAGGGTTAGAGACAGTACCTGCGACAGGGTTAGAGACAGTACCTGTGACAGGGTTAGAGACAGTACCTGTGACAGGGTTAGAGACAGTACCTGTGACAGGGTTAGAGACAGTACCTGTGACAGGGTTAGAGACAGTACCTGTGACAGGGTTAGAGACAGTACCTGCGACAGGGTTAGAGACAGTACCTGTGACAGGGTTAGAGACAGTACCTGTGACAGGGTTAGAGACAGTACCAGCGACAGGGTTAGAGACAGTACCTGTGACAGGGTTAGAGACAGTACAAGTGGGGCTACTACAGTACCTGTGACAGGGTTAGAGACAGTACCTGTGACAGGGTTAGAGACAGTACAAGTGGGGCTACTACAGTACCTGTGACAGGGTTAGAGACAGTACCTGTGACAGGGTTAGAGACAGTACCAGCGACAGGGTTAGAGACAGTACCAACGACAGGGTTAGAGACAGTACCAGCGATAGGGTTAGAGACAGTACCTGCGACAGGGTTAGAGACAGTACCTGTGACAGGGTTAGAGACAGTACCAGCGACAGGGTTAGAGACAGTACCAGCGACAGGGTTAGAGACAGTACCAGCGACAGGGTTAGAGACAGTACCTGCGACAGGGTTAGAGACAGTACCTGTGACAGGGTTAGAGACAGTACCTGTGACAGGGCTAGAGACAGTACCAGCGACAGGGTTAGAGACAGTACCTGTGACAGGGTTAGAGAAAGTACCAGCGACAGGGTTAGAGACAGTACCTGTGGCAGGGTTAGAGACAGTACCTGTGACAGGGTTAGAGACAGTACCTGTGACAGGGTTAGAGACAGTACCTGCGACAGGGTTAGAGACAGTACCTGTGACAGGGTTAGAGACAGGACAGTACCTGTGACAGGGTTAGAGACAGTACCAGCGACAGGGTTAGAGACAGTACCTGTGACAGGGTTAGAGACAGTACCTGTGACAGGGTTAGAGACAGTACCAGCGACAGGGTTAGAGACAGTACCTGTGACAGGGTTAGAGACAGTACCTGTGACAGGGCTAGAGACAGTACCTGCGACAGGGTTAAAGACAGTACCTGCGACAGGGTTAGAGACAGTACCTCTGACAGGGTTAGAGACAGTATCTGTGACAGGGTTAGAGACAGCACCTGTGACAGGGTTAGAGACAGCACCTGTGACAGGGTTAGAGACAGTACCTGCGACAGGGTTAGAGACAGTACCTGCGACAGGGTTAGAGACAGTACCTGCGACAGGGTTAGAGACAGTACCTGCGACAGGGCTAGAGACAGTACCTGCGACAGGGCTAGAGACAGTACCTGTGGCAGGGCTAGAGACAGTACCTGCGGCAGGGTTAGAGACAGTATCTGCGACAGGGTTAGAGACAGCACCTGTGACAGGGTTAGAGACAGCACCTGTGACAGGGTTAGAGACAGCACCTGTGACAGGGTTAGAGACAGCACCTGTGACAGGGTTAGAGACAGCACCTGTGACAGGGTTAGAGACAGCACCTGTGACAGGGTTAGAGACAGTACCTGTGGGGCTGCTATGGTACCTGTGACAGGGTTAGAGACGCTACCTGTGGGGCTGCTACGCTACCTGTGGGGCTGCTACGCTACCTGTGGGGCTGCTACGCTACACCTGTGGGGCTGCTACGCTACACCTGTGGGGCTGCTACGCCACACCTGTGGGGCTGCTGCGCTACCTGTGGGGCTGCTGCGCTACCTGTGGGGCTGCCACGCTACCTGTGGGGCTGCTACGCTACCTGTGGGGCTGCTACGCTACCTGTGGGGCTGCCACGCTACCTGTGGGGCTGCTACGCTACCTGTGGGGCTGCTACGCTACCTGTGGGCTGCTACGCTACCTGTGGGGCTGCTACGCTGTGTTCTGTGTTTCTTTACCAACTTAACTCCTAATGCCTGTCAATACAACCACAGGGTGCAGCAGGCTCTTGTTCCAATTGGCTGTTGCAGGCTCTTGTTCCAATTGGCTGTTGCATTTGGCTCATCAATGACTCATTAGCTGCTGATTCAACTCAGAACCAGGAATGTAATTGCTGGGCTGGAACTAAAGCCTGCAAACCTCAACAGCAGCCCCATCAGGGATGTGTTTGTATGTACATGTGTATAGTAACACTCACCTCTCTGTCTACAACCAGTAGCAGCCCCATCAGGGATGTGTAGAGGAGAGACTTGGAGATGTCAGCCGTGTTTCTCTGGATCCCGTTCTGAGAGACCAGGGTTTGGCACAGAGCCTGGCAGGTTCCGTCCCCGGTGGCACGCGTTTCTGCCGGCATCGTTACCACAGTCAAAGAGGTCCCCAACTCTACGGCGCAGAAACTAATGAGTTGACTGGTCTCCTGGTCCTTGTATCGGCTAGGTTGCTGGTTCAAGTCAACGAGGCTTCTGATGTAGAAAGAAGAACAGATCCCTCTTCATGAAGGTTTGGTAAACCCTATCACAACCAGGGGATCCTCTCTACCAGTACTCTGGTGAGGCACCAGGGGATCCTCTCTACCAGTACTCTGGTGAGGCACCAGGGGATCCTCTCTACCAGTACTCTGGTGAGACACTAGGGGATCCTCTCTACCAGTACTCTGGTGAGGCACCAGGGGATCCTCTCTACCAGTACTCTGGTGAGGCACCAGGGGATCCTCTCTACCAGTACTCTGGTGAGGCACCAGGGGATCCTCTCTACCAGTACTCTGGTGAGGCACTAGGGGATCCTCTCTACCAGTACTCTGGTGAGGCACCAGGGGATCCTCTCTACCAGTACTCTGGTGAGGCACCAGGGGATCCTCTCTACCAGTACTCTGGTGAGGCACTAGGGGATCCTCTCTACCAGTACTCTGGTGAGGCACCAGGGGATCCTCTCTACCAGTACTCTGGTGAGGCACCAGGGATCCTCTCTACCAGTACTCTGGTGAGGCACCAGGGATCCTCTCTACCAGTACTCTGGTGAGGGACTAGGGGATCCTCTCTACCAGTACTCTGGTGAGGGACTAGGGATCCTCTCTACCAGTACTCTGGTGAGGCACCAGGATCCTCTCTACCAGTACTCTGGTGAGGCACCAGGGGATCCTCTCTACCAGTACTCTGGTGAGGCACCAGGGGATCCTCTCTACCAGTACTCTGGTGAGGCACCAGGGGATCCTCTCTACCAGTACTCTGGTGAGGCACCAGGGATCCTCTCTACCAGTACTCTGGTGAGGCACCAGGGATCCTCTCTACCAGTACTCTGGTGAGGCACCAGGGGATCCCTCTACCAGTACTCTGGTGAGGCACCAGGGGATCCTCTCTACCAGTACTCTGGTGAGGCCACTATACTCATGCTATAACTACCACTATAACTAATACCATACTAATGCTATAACTACCACTATACTAATGCTATAACTACCACTATAACTACCACTATAACTACCACTATAACTGCCACTATACTAATGCTATAACTACCACTATACTAATGCTATAACTACCACTATACTAATGCTATAACTACCACTATAACTAACACTATACTAATGCTATAACTACCACTATAACTAACACTATACTAATGCTATAACTACCACTATAACTACACAATACTAATGCAATAACTACCACTATAACTACCACTATACTAATGCTATAACTACCACTATAACTACCACTATAACTACCACTCTACTAATGGTATAAATACCACTATAACTACCACTATAACTAACACAATACTAATGCAATAACTACCACTATAACTACCACTATACTAATGCTATAACTACAACTATACTAATGCTATAACTACCACTATAACTAATACCATACTAATGCTATAACTACCACTATAACTAATACCTCACTAATACTATAACTACCACTATAACTACCACTATACTAATGCTATAACTACCACTATAACTACCAATATATCTACCACTATACTAATGCTATAACTACCACTATAACTACCACCATACTAATGCTATAACTACCACTATACTAATGCTATAACTACCACTATACTAATGCTATAACTACCACTATAACTACCACTATAACTACCACTATACTAATGCTATAACTACCACTATAACTACCACTACACTAATGCTATAACTACCACTATACTAATGCTATAACTACCACTATAACTACCACTATAACTACCACTATAACTAATACCTCACTAATACTATAACTACCACTATAACTACCACTATACTAATGCTATAACTACCACTATAACTACCAATATATCTACCACTATACTAATGCTATAACTACCACCATACTAATGCTATAACTACCACTATACTAATGCTATAACTACCACTATACTAATGCTATAACTACCAATATATCTACCACTATACTAATGCTATAACTACCACCATACTAATGCTATAACTACCACTATAACTACCACTATACTAATGCTATAACTACCACTATACTAATGCTATAACTACCACCATACTAATGCTATAACTACCACCATACTAATGCTATAACTACCACTATAACTACCACTATACTAATGCTATAACTACCACTATAACTACCACTATACTAATGCTATAACTACCAATATACTAATGCTATAACTACCACTATACTAATGCTATAACTACCACTATATCTACCACTATACTAATGCTATAACTACCACTATACTAATGCTATGATTAATGTTAGATTTCAGTGCATTCTTTGATATTATTGACCGTAACATAACTTGTGTGTTATGGCTTTTCAACCTCTGCCATACCGTGGATTCAGAGACATTATCTAGAAGAACTCAGAGGGGTTTCTTCAATGGAAGCTTCTCTGAAGTCAAACATGTAAAGTGTGGTGTACCCCAGGGTAGCTCTTTAGGCCCTCTACACTTTTCTATTTTTACCAATGACCTGCCACTGGCTTTAAACAAAGCATGTGTGTCCACGTATACTAATGATTCAACCATATACGCATCAGCAACCACAGCTAATGAAGTCACTGACACTATAACTACCACTATAACTAATACCATACTAAAACTACCACTATAACTAATACCATACTAATGCTATAACTACCACTATAACTAATACCATACTAAAACTACCACTATAACTAATACCATACTACAACTACCACTATAACTAATACCATACTAATGCTATAACTACCACTATAACTAATACCATACTAAAACTACCACTATAACTAATACCATACTAATGCTATAACTACCACTATAACTAATACCATACTAAAACTACCACTATAACTAATACCATACTAATGCTATAACTACCACTATAACTAATACCATACTAATGCTATAACTACCGCTATAACTAATACCATACTAAAACTACCGCTATAACTAATACCATACTAAAACTACCACTATAACTAATACCATACTAAAACTACCACTATAACTAATACCATACTAATGCTATAACTACCACTATAACTAATACCATACTAAAACTACCACTATAACTAATACCATACTAATGCTATAACTACCACTATAACTAATACCATACTAATGCTATAACTACCACTATAACTAATACCATACTAATGCTATAACTACCACTATAACTAATACCATACTAATGCTATAACTACCACTATAACTAATACCATACTAATGCTATAACTACCACTAGAACTACCACTATAACTAATACCATACTAACGCTATAACTACCACTAGAACTACCACTATAAATAATACCATACTAATGCTATAACTACCGCTATAACTAATACCATACTAATGCTATAACTGCCACTATAACTACCACTATAACTAATACCATACTAACGCTATAACTACCACTAGAACTACCACTATAAATAATACCATACTAATGCTATAACTACCGCTATAACTAATACCATACTAATGCTATAACTACCACTAGAACTAATACTTTAAAACATGACCAGACAGAAACTTACCTGGTTGTTCAATTGATATATCTCCTCTTCTCCAAACATCACCGGCTGTAATGCTGTAGTCTGTCAGGTCTCCAACCATCACCGGCTGTAGTCTGTCAGGTCTCCAACCATCACCGGCTGTAGTGCTGTAGTCTGTCAGGTCTCCAACCATCACCGGCTGTAATGCTGTAGTCTGTCAGGTCTCCAACCATCACCGGCTGTAATGCTGTAGTCTGTTAGGTCTCCAACCATCACCGGCTGTAGTCTGTTAGGTCTCCAACCATCACTGGCTGTAATGCTGTAGTCTGTTAGGTCTCCAACCATCACCGGCTGTAATGCTGTAGTCTGTTAGGTCTCCAACCATCACCGGCTGTAATGCTGTAGTCTTGCAGGTCTCCAACCATCACCGGCTGTAATGCTGTAGTCTTGCAGGTCTCCAACCATCACCGGCTGTAGTCTGTCAGGTCTCCAACCATCACCGGCTGTAGTCTGTTAGGTCTGCAACCATCACTGGCTGTAGTCTGTAGTCTGTTAGGTCTCCAACCATCACCGGCTGTAGTCGGTCAGGTCTCCAACCATCACCGGCTGTAATGCTGTAGTCTTGCAGGTCTCCAACCATCACCGGCTGTAGTCTGTCAGGTCTCCAACCATCACCGACTGTAATCTGTTAGGTCTCCAACCATCACTGACTGTAATCTGTTAGGTCTCCAACCATCACCGACTGTAATCTGTTAGGTCTCCAACCATCACTGACTGTAATCTGTTAGGTCTCCAACCATCACCGGCTGTAGTCTGTTAGGTCTCCAACCATCACTGGCTGTAGTCTGTAGTCTGTTAGGTCTCCAACCATCACTGACTGTAATCTGTTAGGTCTCCAACCATCACTGGCTGTAGTCTGTAATCTGTTAGGTCTCCAACCATCACTGACTGTAATCTGTTAGGTCTCCAACCATCACTGGCTGTAATATTGTATAGCGTGTCTATCAGGTAGGGGACATCACCTGTTTGGGGTGTAATGCTGTATATTCTGTCAGATAGGGGACGTCTCTAGTTTCTCCTAATGCTGTAATTCTCTCCTGTCCTGACACGGTCACGCCCTCCCCTAAATAACCGCTCACACACAGAGAGAGAGAGAGAGAGAGAGAAAGAGAGCGAGAGAGAGAGAGAAAGAGAGCGAGAGAGAGAGAGAGAGCGAGGACGAGTCAGAGATAATCATGCCTAATCTTTCCGTCTAAACTTAGCCGTCTCTGTCCCTACCCTCTTACTGTAGCTTAGGCCTCAATGGGAACATACCACACATGGATAAACAGAGGATCTACTCAGCTCTGTGAGAGAAGTTTTTTAAACTTAATTACATTTTTAGAAGTGCCGCTTTTATTTAAATCTTTGTCCAATGGATGTTAAATGTCAATTTATTATCAACAAATAAAAATATCCACTTTAGTCTGTACAGGTTGTCAGTGTGATCAATAATCACGGCTAACATCGCAGGGAGTTGCAACTTCAATTTAAATATACACTGACTGTACAAATCATTATGGGGCAGACGCAGGGCAGATCATTAAGAACACCTGCTCTTTCCGTGACAACGACTGACCAGGTGAACCCAGGTGTAATCTATGATGCCTTATTGATGCCACCTGTTAAATCGACTTCAATCAGTGTAGATGAAGTGGAGGAGACGGGGTTAAAGAAGGATTTATAAGCCTTTAGACATGTGTGCCATTCAGAGGGGGAATGGGCAAGACAATAGAGTGCAGTGCCTTTGAATGGGGCACGGTAGTAGGTGCCTTTGAATGGGGCACGGTAGTAGGTGCCTTTGAATGGGGCACGGTAGTAGGTGCCTTTGAATGGGGCACGGTAGTAGGTGCCTTTGAATGGGGCACGGTAGTAGGTGCCTTTGAATGGGGCACGGTAGTAGGTGCCTTTGAATGGGGCACGGTAGTAGGTGCCTTTGAATGGGGCACGGTAGTAGGTGCCTTTGAATGGGGCACGGTAGTAGGTGCCTTTGAATGGGGCACGGTAGTAGGTGCCTTTGAATGGGGCACGGTAGTAGGTGCCTTTGAATGGGGCACGGTAGTAGGTGCCTTTGAATGGGGCACGGTAGTAGGTGCCTTTGAATGGGGCACGGTAGTAGGTGCCTTTGAATGGGGCACGGTAGTAGGTGCCTTTGAATGGGGCACGGTAGTAGGTGCCTTTGAATGGGGCACGGTAGTAGGTGCCTTTGAATGGGGCACGGTAGTAGGTGCCTTTGAATGGGGCACGGTAGTAGGTGCCTTTGAATGGGGCACGGTAGTAGGTGCCTTTGAATGGGGCACGGTAGTAGGTGCCTTTGAATGGGGCACGGTAGTAGGTGCCTTTGAATGGGGCACGGTAGTAGGTGCCTTTGAATGGGGCACGGTAGTAGGTGCCTTTGAATGGGGCACGGTAGTAGGTGCCTTTGAATGGGGCACGGTAGTAGGTGCCTTTGAATGTAGGGCACGGTAGTGCCTTTGAATGGGGCACGGTAGTAGGTGCCTTTGAATGGGGCACGGTAGTAGGTGCCTTTGAATGGGGCACGGTAGTAGGTGCCTTTGAATGGGGCACGGTAGTAGGTGCCTTTGAATGGGGCACGGTAGTAGGTGCCTTTGAATGGGGCACGGTAGTAGGTGCCTTTGAATGGGGCACGGTAGTAGGTGCCTTTGAATGGGGGCACGGTAGTAGGTGCCTTTGAATGGAGGCACGTAGTAGGTGCCTTTGAATGGGGCACGGTAGTAGGTGCCTTTGAATGGGGCACGGTAGTAGGTGCCTTTGAATGGGGCACGGTAGTAGGTGCCTTTGAATGGGGTACGGTAGTAGGTGCCTTTGAATGGGGTACGGTAGTAGGTGCCTTTGAATGGGGTACGGTAGTAGGTGCCTTTGAATGGGGTACGGTAGTAGGTGGCTTTGAATGGGGTACGGTAGTAGGTGCCTTTGAATGGGGCACGGTAGTAGGTTCCTTTGAATGGGGTACGGTAGTAGGTGCCTTTGAATGGGGCACGGTAGTAGGTGCCTTTGAATGGGGTACGGTAGTAGGTGCCTTTGAATGGGGTACGGTAGTAGGTGCCTTTGAATGGGGTACGGTAGTAGGTGCCTTTGAATGGGGTACGGTAGTAGGTGCCTTTGAATGGGGTATGGTAGTAGGTGCCTTTGAATGGGGTATGGTAGTAGGTGCCTTTGAATGGGGTACGGTAGTAGGTGCCTTTGAATGGGGTACGGTAGTAGGTGCCTTTGAATGGGGTACGGTAGTAGGTGCCTTTGAATGGGGTATGGTAGTAGGTGCCTTTGAATGGGGTATGGTAGTAGGTGCCTTTGAATGGGGTATGGTAGTAGGTGCCTTTGAATGGGGCATGGTAGTAGGTGCCTTTGAATGGGGTATGGTAGTAGGTGCCTTTGAATGGGGTACGGTAGTAGGTGCCTTTGAATGGGGTACGGTAGTAGGTGCCTTTGAATGGGGTATGGTAGTAGGTGCCTTTGAATGGGGTACGGTAGTAGGTGCCTTTGAATGGGGTACGGTAGTAGGTGCCTTTGAATGGGGTATGGTAGTAGGTGCCTTTGAATGGGGTATGGTAGTAGGTGCCTTTGAATGGGGCACGGTAGTAGGTGCCTTTGAATGGGGTATGGTAGTAGGTGTCTTTGAATGGGGTACGGTAGTAGGTGCCTTTGAATGGGGCATGGTAGTAGGTGCCTTTGAATGGGGCATGGTAGTAGGTGCCTTTGAATGGGGCATGGTAGTAGGTGCCTTTGAATGGGGTACGGTAGTAGGTGCCTTTGAATGGGGTATGGTAGTAGGTGCCTTTGAATGGGGTATGGTAGTAGGTGCCTTTAATGGGGCATGGTAGTAGGTGCCTTTGAATGGGGTATGGTAGTAGGTGCCTTTGAATGGGGTATGGTAGTAGGTGCCTTTAATGGGGTATGGTAGTAGGTGCCTTTAATGGGGTATGGTAGTAGGTGCCTTTGAATGGGGTATGGTAGTAGGTGCCTTTAATGGGGCATGGTAGTAGGTGCCTTTGAATGGGGTATGGTAGTAGGTGCCTTTGAATGGGGTATGGTAGTAGGTGCCTTTAATGGGGTATGGTAGTAGGTGCCATGAACTGCAATGCTGCTGTGTTTTTCACGCTCAACAGTTTCCTGTCTGTATCAAGAACGGTCCACCACCCAAAGGACGTCCAGCCAACTTGACACATCTGTGGGAAGCATTGGAGTCAACATGGGCCAACATCACTGTGGAACGCTTTCGACACCTTGTAGAGTCCATGCCCTGATGAATTGAGGCCGTTCTGAGGGAGAAAGGCAGTACAACTCAATATAAGGAAGGTGTTCCTAATGTTTTGTCCACTCAGTGTATAGGGCATAAAGACTTCGAGGCACATATTCTAATATTAATGCATAACATTTTTAACAGAGACCTGGTGTTACTGACAGTAGGATAGATATCAGTTTAACAGAGAGGTGTTACTGACAGTAGGATAGATATCAGTTTAACAGAGAGGTGTTACTGACAGTAGGATAGATATCAGTTTAACAGAGACCTGGAGTTACTGACAGTAGGATAGATATCAGTTTAACAGAGAGGTGTTACTGACAGTAGGATAGATATCAGTTTAACAGAGACCTGGTGTTACTGACAGTAGGATAGATATCAGTTTAACAGAGAGGTGTTACTGACAGTCAGATACAGCTAAAGACTTAAGTTTACATACACTAAGTTGACTGTGCCTTTAACCAGCTTGGAAAATTCCAGAAAATGTCATGGCTTTAGAAGCGTCTGATAGGCTAATTCACATCATTTGAGTCAATTGGAGGTGTACCTGTGGATGTATTTCAAGGCCACCCTTCAAACTCAGTGCCTCTTTGCTTGGCATCATGGGAAAATCAAAAGAAATCAGCCAAGACCTCAGAACAAAAAGTAAACCTCCACAAGTCTGGTTCATTTTTGGGAGCAATTTTCAAACACCTGAAGGTACCACGTTCATCTGTACAAACAATAGTACGCAAGTATAAACACCATGGGACCATGCAGCCGTCATACCGCTCAGGAAGGAGACGCGTTCTGTCTCCTAGAGATGAACGTACTTTGGTGCAAAAAGTGCAAATCAATCCCAGAACAACAGCAAAGGACATTGTGAAGATGCTGGAGGAAACAGGTACAAAAGTATCTGTATCCACAGTAAACCGAGGCCTATATCGACATAACCTGAAAGGCCGCTCAGCAAGGAAGAAGCCACTGCTCCAAAACAGCCATAAAAAAGCCAGACTACGGTTTGCAACTGCACATGGGGACAAAGATCAGACTTTTGGAGAAATGTCCTCCGGTCTGATGAAACAAAAATAGAACTGTTTGGCCATAAAGACCATCGTCATGTTTGGAGGAAAAAGGGGGAGGCCTGCAAGCCGAAGAACACCATCCCAACCATGAAGCACGGGGGTGGCAGCATCATGTTGTGGTGGTGCTTTGCTGCAGGAGGGACTGGTGCACTTCACAAAATAGATGGCAACATGAGGTAGGAAAAATATGTGGATATATAACCTGACTGTTACACCAGCTCTGTCAGGAGGAATGGACCAAAATTCACCCAACGTATTGTGGGAAGCTTGTGGAAGGCTACCCGAAACGTTTGACCCAAGTTCAACAATTTAAAGGCAATGCTACCGAATACTAATTGAGTGTATGTAAACTGGGAATGTGATGAAAGAAATAAAAGCTGAAATAAATCATTTTCTCTACTATTATTCTGACATTTCACATTCTTAAAATAAAGTGGTGATCCTAACTGACCTAAAACAGGGAATATTCACTAGGATTAAATGTCAGGAATTGTGAAAAGCGGAGTTTAAATGTATTTGGCTAAGGTGTATGTAAACTTCAGACTTCCAACTGTATATGCCTCACCATCTAACGCCCTATCACAATAGTTGGAATGATCCGGCCTCTGCCGTGTCTCAAAGCTGATTGCAGGACCAGAACCACAGAACTCACCTGAGAAGAAGGCTACTGAGATGCCGGCTGTGTGCAGGACACAACAGCCAAAAGGACAGAGCTCTGATCCAAAGAGCCCAGCAGAGGAGGGCCGCAGTGGTCCAGGCTGTGCCCAGGCGGTTGTTTGACTAGGACAGGGAGAGGTAGCTGGAGGGACACCAACAACCATGGAGGGATCCCGACCCCAATCCCCGGGCAGAAGACAGCTGGTACAGGCACTCAAAGCAATTTTAAGTCCAGACGCGTGGGAAGTAGGCAGGCGCACCGAGAACCATTCTTCTTCTTTCTGGTTCTGACACGCTTCCATTTACACTCACCTGGAGTCTAACAAGGAGCAGTCATTTACACTCACCTGGAGTCCAACAAGGAGCATCCATTTCCTGGTTCTAGCTCGTAGAGGGGTACAGTGGCGGTAATTGATCGCAGCCCAGGAAGGTCCCTTTTGATCCTCTTGGATGTTTTCAGGACGTTTCAGAGAATCAGTACGTGCAGATTGAAATATCAAAACAAACTCAGGACTCCAGTAAAACACATTCATGGCCATTTAGCTAGCTAGCTTACTGTTGCTAGTTCATTTTTCCTGGGAGTAAACATGGGGTTATTTTACCTGAAATGCACAAGGCCATTTTGTCCACTGGAGTTTGGTAGAATATCGATCCATTTTGAGTCACAACATTGTGTGTTGGAGAGAACTAGTTACATTTCTAGTAATCTCCTCATTCATTCTTTCTTCTGTGGATTTTATACAACTTTAAAAGGTTCATTACCACCACCACCTGGACTGGAGTGTGGACCTCAGTTCAATCACCCACAGGGTGGCAGGGTAGCCGAGTGGTTAGACCGAAAGGTTGCAAGTTCAAATCCCCGAGCTGACAAGGTACAAATCTGCCGTTCCGCCCCCTGAACAAGGCAGTTAACCCACTGTTCCTAGGCCGTCATTGAAAATAAGAATTTGTTCTTAACTGACTTGTCAAGTTAAATAAAGGTAAAACATAGCTTTTTTAAAAGGGTATATGCTGCTAAACACCAAATGGGGAGATGGGAGAGACTTACAGCTCATCAAGGATCAAAAATACAAACGGTTTATTTTAGCGCCAGACGGTCGTTGATGCACGCGAGCCGCCTGGATGAATAACGTGTGTAATTTGGAACGCCAGCGGTGTGGTCAACATAGCCAGAGAGAGGAGGTACTCAGTATAGCCGACGTTGCCGAGACCCCAGAATATACCGTGGCTAGTACAGTACGGCCTGCACACTTTAATTATCCAATAACACACCTTTAAAATCAGTCAACCTAGCTAGCCAATGCATCACATACGGCTGGTCCCAGATGTGTCTGTGTTGTCAGGCTATCGACCGTAGGAGTTGATAAGCACAAAAACATCTGGGACCAGGCTAGGGCATCATACTCCCTCCCTCTTCATAGAAACCCCCAGGGAGTGAACAGATCTGAGACCAGGCTAGGGCATCATACTTCTCCCTCTTCATAGAACCCCCCAGGGGGTGAACAGATCTCGTGGGTGAACAGATAGGGTAGGGTGGGTGAACAGATCTGGGACCAGGGTAGCGTGGGTGAACAGATCTGGGACCAGGGTAGTGGGTGAACAGATCTGGGACCAGGGTAGCGTGGGTGAACAGATCTGGGACCAGGTAGCGTGGGTGAACAGATCTGGGACCAGGGCATCATACTCCTCCCTCTTCATAGAAACCCCCAGGGGGTGAACAGATCTGGGACCAGGCTAGGGCATCATACTCCTCCCTCTTCATAGAAACCCCCCAGGGGGTGAACAGATCTGGGACCAGGCTAGGGCATCATACTCCTCCCTCTTCATAGAAACCCCCCCAGGGGGTGAACAGATCTGGGACCAGGCTAGGGCATCATACTCCTCCCTCTTCATAGAAACCCCCCAGGGGGTGAACAGATCTGGGACCAGGGTAGGGCATCATACTCCTCCCTCTTCATCTGAACAGGTCTGGGACCAGGGTAGGGGGTGAACAGATCTGGGACCAGGGTAGCGGGGTGAACAGATCTGGGACCAGGGTAGGGTGGGTGAACAGATCTGGGACCAGGGTAGGGTGGGTGAACAGGTCTGGGACCAGGGTAGCGTGGGTGAACAGATCTGGGACCAGGGTAGCGTGGGTGAACAGATCTGGGACCAGGGTAGCGTGGGTGAACAGATCTGGGACCAGGCTAGGGCATCATACTTCTCCCTCTTCATAGAAACCCCCCAGGGGGTGAACAGATCTGGGACCAGGCTAGGGCATCATACTCCTCCCTCTTCATAGAACCCCCCCCAGGGGGTGAACAGATCTGGGACCAGGCTAGGGCATCATACTCCTCCCTCTTCATAGAAACCCCCCCAGGGGGTGAACAGATCTGGGACCAGGCTAGGGCATCATACTTCTCCTCTTCATAGAAACCCCCAGGGGGGTGAACAGATCTGGGACCAGGCTAGGGCATCATACTCCTCCCTCTTCATAGAAACCCCCAGGGGGTGAACAGATCTGAGACCAGGCTAGGGCATCATACTTCTCCCTCTTCATAGAAACCCCCCCAAGGGGTGAACAGATCTGGGACCAGGCTAGGGCATCATACTCCTCCCTCTTCATAGAAACCCCCAGGGGGTGAACAGATCTGGGACCAGGCTAGGGCATCATACTTCTCCCTCTTCATAGAAACCCCCCCAGGGGGTGAACAGATCTGGGACCAGGCTAGGGCATCATACTCCTCCCTCTTCATAGAAACCCCCCCCAGGGGGTGAACAGATCTGGGACCAGGCTAGGGCATCATACTTCTCCCTCTTCATAGAAACCCCCAGGGGGTGAACAGGTCTGGGACCAGGCTAGGGCATCATACTCCTCCCTCTTCATAGAAACCCCCAGGGGTGAACAGATCTGAGACCAGGCTAGGGCATCATACTCCTCCTCTTCATAGAAACCCCCAGGGGGGTGAACAGATCTGAGACCAGGCTAGGGCATCATACTCCTCCCTCTTCATAGAAACCCCCAGGGGTGAACAGATCTGGGACCAGGCTGGGCATCATACTCCTCCCTCTTCATAGAAACCCCCCAGGGGGTGAACAGATCTGAGACCAGGCTAGGGCATCATACTCCTCCCCTCTTCATAGAAACCCCCAGGGGTGAACAGATCTGGGACCAGGCTAGGGCATCATACTCCTCCCTCTTCATAGAAACCCCCAGGGGGTGAACAGATCTGAGACCAGGCTAGGGGCATCATACTCCTCCCTCTTCATAGAAACCCCCAGGGGGTGAACAGATCTGGGACCAGGCTAGGGCATCATACTTCTCCCTCTTCATAGAAACCCCCAGGGGGTGAACAGGTCTGGGACCAGGCTAGGGCATCATACTCCTCCCTCTTCATAGAAACCCCAGGGGGTGAACAGGTCTGGGACCAGGCTAGGGCATCATACTCCTCCCTCTTCATAGAAACCCCCAGGGGTGAACAGATCTGAGACCAGGCCAGGGCATCATACTTCTCCCTCTTCATAGAAAAACCCCCAGGGGTGAACAGGTCTGGGACCAGGCTAGGGCATCATACTTCTCCCTCTTCATAGAAACCCCCAGGGGTGAACAGATCTGAGACCAGGCTAGGTCATCATACTCCTCCCTCTTCATAGAAACCCCCAGGGGGTGAACAGATCTGGGACCAGGCTAGGGCATCATACTCCTCCCTCTTCATAGAAACCCCCCCCAGGGGGTGAACAGATCTGAGACCAGGCTAGGTCATCATACTTCTCCCTCTTCATAGAAACCCCCCAGGGGTGAACAGATCTGGGACCAGGCTAGGGCATCATACTCCCTCCCTCTTCATAGAAAACCCCAGGGGTGAACAGATCTGGGACCAGGCTAGGGCATCATACTCCTCCCTCTTCATAGAAACCCCCAGGGGTGAAACAGATCTGAGACCAGGCTAGGGCATCATACTTCTCCCTCTTCATAGAAACCCCCAGGGGGTGAACAGGTCTGGGACCAGGCTAGGGCATCATACTCCTCCCTCTTCATAGAAACCCCAGGGGTGAACAGATCTGAGACCAGGCTAGGGCATCATACTCCTCCCTCTTCATAGAAACCCCCAGGGGGTGAACAGATCTGAGACCAGGCTAGGGCATCATACTCCTCCCTCTTCATAGAAACCCCAGGGGGTGAACAGATCTGGGACCAGGCTAGGGCATCATACTCCTCCCTCTTCATAGAAACCCCCAGGGGTGAACAGATCTGAGACCAGGCTAGGCATCATACTCCTCCCTCTTCATAGAAACCCCCCAGGGGTGAACAGATCTGGGACCAGGCTAGGGCATCATACTCCTCCCTCTTCATAGAAACCCCCAGGGGGTGAACAGATCTGAGACCAGGCTAGGGCATCATACTCCTCCCTCTTCATAGAAACCCCCAGGGGTGAACAGATCTGGGACCAGGCTAGGGCATCATACCCTCCCTCTTCATAGAAACCCCCAGGGGGTGAACAGGTCTGGGACCAGGCTAGGGCATCATACTCCTCCCTCTTCATAGAAACCCCCAGGGGGTGAACAGGTCTGGGACCAGGCTAGGGCATCATACTCCTCCCTCTTCATAGAAACCCCAGGGGTGAACAGATCTGAGACCAGGCTAGGGCATCATACTTCTCCCTCTTCATAGAAACCCCAGGGGGTGAACAGGTCTGGGACCAGGCTAGGGCATCATACTTCTCCCTCTTCATAGAAACCCCCCCAGGGGGTGAACAGATCTGAGACCAGGCTAGGTCATCATACTTCTCCCTCTTCATAGAAACCCCCAGGGGGTGAACAGGTCTGGGACCAGGCTAGGGCATCATACTTCTCCCTCTTCATAGAAACCCCCCAGGGGTGAACAGGTCTGGGACCAGGCTAGGGCATCATACTTCTCCTCTTCATAGAAACCCCCCCAGGGGGTGAACAGATCTGGGACCAGGCTAGGGCATCATACTTCTCCCTCTTCATAGAAACCCCCCCAGGGGGTGAACAGATCTGGGACCAGGCTAGGGCATCATACTCCTCCCTCTTCATAGAAACCCCCCCAGGGGGTGAACAGATCTGGGACCAGGGTAGCAATATAATAATAATAATATATGCCATTTAGCAGACGCTTTTATCCAAAGCGACTTACAGTCATGTGTGCATACATTCTACGTATGGGTGGTCCCGGGAATCGAACCCACTACCCTGGCGTTACAAGCGCCATGCTCTACCAACTGAGCTACAGAAGGACACAAGAAGGTAGCGTGAACATTTAAAGAGGAGATGAGACAAATCTGTATTTATTCAATTCAATGTATTTATTGATCAGTGTTGCCATGACAGCAGCTCTACCAGACCGACTCCACCTGCTGACACACTGGACTTTAAAAAGCAGACGGAACAGGACAGAATGTTCCTGAGGGTTGTGGCCCGGCGCACACACAAGTACATCCCAAAATCAAATGAAATGGAAAAACAAAGTGAAAACTCAAGTCATGTTTAAACACCTGTCCCCCCCCTCCTCCTCCTCACAATCCCTCCTCCCACCTTTAGGAACTAGATAGAAAGGGGGGCAGAGACACACCTGTTAAAATACCAACCCTGGGGGTCCCGGTCGGTCAGTCTGCCCTCCCAGGGTATGTTACAGTCAGGGGTAGTCAAGAGTTCCTCTTTATTCACAGCCCCCCCCCCCCATTTTACACTTCAAATACAATCCAAGGGAGATTTTACGGTTGTTTCCTGGATTTCTGTTTTCCAAAATGTATAAAATCCTCAGAGATGTTCGTTCCAGTTAAGTTTTGTTTGCCACTACTGGTCAGATGACATCACAACGCAGGGGTCAGGGGTGAACGGGAAGGACGTGCCACATCACAACGCAGGGGTCAGGGGAGAACGGGAAGGACGTGCCACGTCACAATGCAGGGGTCAGGGGTGAACGGGGGAAGGACGTGCCACATCACAACGCAGGGGTCAGGGAGAACAGGGGAAGGACGTGCCACGTCACAATGCAGGGGTCAGGGGTGAACGGGAAGGACGTGCCACATCACAACGCAGGGGTCAGGGGAGAACGGGGAAGGACGTGCCACGTCACAATGCAGGGGTCAGGGGTGAACGGGGAAGGACGTGCCACATCACAACGCAGGGGTCAGGGGAGAACGGGGAAGGACGTGCCACGTCACAATGCAGGGGTCAGGGGTGAACGGGGAAGGACGTGCCACATCACAACGCAGGGGTCAGGGGAGAACGGGGGAAGGACGTGCCACGTCACAATGCAGGGGTCAGGGGTGAACGGGGGAAGGACGTGCCACATCACAATGCAGGGGTCAGGGGTGAACGGGAAGGACGTGCCACATCACAATGCAGGGGTCAGGGGTGAACGGGAAGGACGTGCCACATCACAATGCAGGGGTCAGGGGTGAACGGGAAGGACGTGCCACGTCACAATGCAGGGGTCAGGGGTGAACAGGGAAGGACGTGCCACTGACACGGCAGCACTGAGTGGGGAGGGTAGCAGAGTTGTTGGGGGGAGGGGGGTAGCAGAGTTGTTGGGGGGGGAGGGGGTAGCAGAGTTGTTGGGTACAGGGACCAATCCGTTTACAATCTCCCCACAACCATGTCCCAACACATCTCATTTCAGATCGTTGTTTGGCACCCTAGTCTCTATAAGTTCAGGGTACACTATATAGGGAATAGGGAACACTATATAGGGAACACTATATAGGGAATAGAGTACACTATATAGAGAATAGGGTACACTATATAGGAATAGAGTACACTATATAGGGAATAGGGTACACTATATAGGAATAGGGTACACTATATAGGGAATAGGGTACACTATATAGGGAATAGGGTACACTATATAGGAATAGGGTACACTATATAGGGAATAGGGTACACTATATAGGAATAGGGTACACTATATAGGAATAGAGTACACTATATAGGAATAGGGTACACTATATAGGGAATAGGGTACACTATATAGGAATAGGGTACACTATATAGGGAATAGGGTACACTATATAGGAATAGGGTGCCATTTTGAACCAGGGATCCAATAACCTTCCTCTACAAGTGATTGATCCAAAGCCATCCCCTCTCCTTACTCCCCGGTGTGTGTGTGTGGTTCAGCGGATGGTGTATCTGACGAGGGAACCTCCACATCTTCCTCAGTCAGGTCGTTGCAGCACAGCTCAAACACCAGAGCTTTCACATGCTTCCCCAGCTTCTTCTTAGAAACCTTGGTCACAATCTCTGTCATCCTGGAGAGCAAAGGGGGGATTAGTGGAGAGGGGAGAGTGGAGGGAAGAGAGGAGAGAGAGAGAGGAGAGAGAGGGGAGGAGGAGAGAGGAGAGGGGGAGGAGAGAGGAGAGAGGGGGAGGAGAGAGGAGAGAGGAGAGAGGGGGAGGAGAGAGAGAGAGGGGGAGGAGAGAGGAGAGAGGAGAGGAGAGAGGAGAGAGGGGAGAGGAGAGAGGGGAGAGGAGAGAGGGGAGAGAGGGGGAGGAGAGAGGAGGGAGGAGAGAGGGGAGAGGGGAGAGGAGAGAGGGGAGAGGGAGAGAGGGAGAGGAGAGAGGGGAGAGAGAGAGAGGGGAGAGGAGAGAGGGGAGAGGAGAGAGGGGGAGAGAGGAGAGAGGGGGAGGAGAGAGGAGAGAGGGGGAGGAGAGAGGAGAGAGGGGGAGGAGAGAGGAGAGAGGGGGAGGAGAGAGGAGAGAGGGGGAGGAGAGAGGGGGAGGAGAGGGGAGAGGAGGAGGGGGAGGAGAGAGGAGAGAGGGGAGAGGAGAGAGGGGGAGGAGAGAGGAGGGAGGAGAGAGGAGGGGAGGAGAGAGGGGAGAGGAGAGAGGGGAGAGGAGAGAGGAGAGAGGGGGAGGAGAGAGGAGAGAGGGGGGAGGAGAGAGGAGAGAGGGGGAGGAGAGAGGAGAGAGGGGGGAGGAGAGAGGGGGAGGAGAGAGAGAGGGGAGAGGAGAGAGGGGGAGGAGAGAGGAGGGAGGAGAGAGGAGGGAGGAGAGAGGAGAGAGGAGAGAGGGGAGAGGAGAGAGGAGAGAGGGGGAGGAGAGAGGAGAGAGGGGGAGGAGAGAGGAGAGAGGGGGAGGAGAGAGGAGAGAGGGGGAGGAGAGAGGAGAGAGGGGGAGGAGAGAGGAGAGAGGGGGAGGAGAGAGGAGAGAGGAGAGAGGAGGGAGGAGAGAGGAGAGAGGAGGGAGGAGAGAGGGAGGGAGGAGAGAGGAGAGAGGAGGGGGGAGAGAGGAGAGAGGAGAGAGGGGAGAGGAGAGAGGGGGAGGAGAGAGGAGAGAGGGGGAGGAGAGAGGGGGAGGAGAGAGGAGAAGGAAGACTACATTTAGTTCAGTAAGACCCCAGTCATCTCTGGCAGTTTGAGAAACTTCAGATTCCTCAAGTTAGAAATTCCTGTCATTCCAATTATTGATTCCAGTTATTGATTCCAATTATTGATTCCAGTTATTGATTCCAGTTATTGATTCCAATTATTGATTCCAGTTATTGATTGGCAACAAAATATTGAATTGTGTCACATTTCAGACCTTCGGCTTAATTAGGGCAGTAACCCCTCCGGCTTAATTAGGGCAGTAACCCCTCCGGCTTAATTAGGGCAGTAACCCCTCCGGCTTAATTAGGGCAGTAACCCCTCCGGCTTAATTAGGGCAGTAACCCCCTCCGGCTTAATTAGGGCAGTAACCCCTCCGGCTTAATTAGGGCAGTAACCCCTCCGGCTTAATTAGGGCAGTAACCCCTCCGGCTTAATTAGGGCAGTAACCCCCTCCGGCTTAATTAGGGCAGTAACCCCCTCCGGCTTAATTAGGGCAGTAACCCCCTCCGGCTTAATTAGGGCAGTAACCCCCTTCGGCTTAATTAGGGCAGTAACCCCCTTCGGCTTAATTAGGGCAGTAACCCCCTTCGGCTTAATTAGGGCAGTAACCCCCTTCGGCTTAATTAGGGCAGTAACCCCCTTCGGCTTAATTAGGGCAGTAACCCCCTTCGGCACAGGCCTTGTCTGAAATAACTTGCGTATGTTATGACTGTCGGACCCGAGCAGAGATCAATGAAGATGTAGTATTTTGTGGGATTTATTAGGATCCTCATTAGCTGTTGTAAAAGCAGCAGCTACTCTTCCTGGGTTCCACAAAACATGAGACATAATACAGAACATTAATAAGTGGGTGGGGTTATATCCTTCCTGTTTGGCCCTGTCCGGGGTGTCCTCGGATGGGGCCACAGTGTCTCCTGACCCCTCCTGTCTCAGCCTCCAGTATTTATGCTGCAGTAGTTTATGTGTCGGGGGCTAGGGTCAGTTTGTTATATCTGGAGTACTTCTTGACCTATTCGGTGTCCTGTGTGAATCTAAGTGTGCGTTCTCTAATTCTCTCTTTCTTTCTCTCTCTCGGAGGACCTGAGCCCTAGGACCATGCCCCAGGACTACCTGACATGATGACTCCTTGCTGTCCCCAGTCCACCTGGCCATGCTGCTGCTCCAGTTTCAACTGTTCTGCCTTACTATTATTTGACCATGCTGGTCATTTATGAACATCTTGGCCATGTTCTGTTATAATATCCACCTGGAACAGCCAGAAGAGGACTGGCCACCCCTCATAGCCTGGTTCCTCTCTAGGTGTCTTCCTAGGTTTTGGCCTTTCTAGGGAGTTTTTCCTAGCCACCGTGCTTCTACACCTGCATTGCTTGCTGTTTGGGGTTTTAGGCTGGGTTTCTGTACAGCACTTTGAGATATCAGCTGATGTACGAAGGGCTTTATAAATACATTTGATTTGATCAATAGACAAGAACAGCTCAAGGACAGAACTACATACATTTACAAAAGGCCGCTAGGTGTCGCTTTAGTGGACAGGCTAGGCGTCGCTCTAGGGGACAGGCCAGGCGTCGCTCTAGGGGACAGGCCAGGCGTCGCTCTAGGGGACAGGCCAGGCGTCGCTCTAGGGGACAGGCCAGGCGTCGCTCTAGGGGACAGGCCAGGCGTCGCTCTAGGGGACAGGCCAGGCGTCGCTCTAGGGGACAGGCCAGGCGTCGCTCTAGGGGACAGGCCAGGCGTCGCTCTAGGGGACAGGCTAGGCGTCGCTCTAGGGGACAGGCCAGGCGTCGCTCTAGGGGACAGGCCAGGCGTCGCTCTAGGGGACAGGCCAGGCGTCGCTCTAGGGGACAGGCGTCGCTCTAGGGGACAGGCGTCGCTCTAGGGGACAGGCGTCGCTCTAGGGGACAGGCGTCGCTCTAGGGGACAGGCGTCGCTCTAGGGGACAGGCGTCGCTCTAGGGGACAGGCGTCGCTCTAGGGGACAGGCGTCGCTCTAGGGGACAGGCGTCGCTCTAGGGGACAGGCGTCGCTCTAGGGGACAGGCGTCGCTCTAGGGGACAGGCGTCGCTCTAGGGGACAGGCGTCGCTCTAGGGGCCAGGCGTCGCTCTAGGGGACAGGCCAGGCGTCGCTCTAGGGGACAGGCCAGGCGTCGCTCTAGGGGACAGGCCAGGCGTCGCTCTAGGGGACAGGCCAGGCGTCGCTCTAGGGGACAGGCCAGGCGTCGCTCTAGGGGACAGGCCAGGCGTCGCTCTAGGGGACAGGCCAGGCGTCGCTCTAGGGGACAGGCCAGGCGTCGCTCTAGGGGGACAGGCCAGGCGTCGCTCTAGGGGACAGGCCAGGCGTCGCTCTAGGGGACAGGCCAGGCGTCGCTCTAGGGGACAGGCTAGGCGTCGCTCTAGGGGACAGGCTAGGCGTCGCTCTAGGGGACAGGCCAGGCGTCGCTCTAGGGGACAGGCCAGGCGTCGCTCTAGGGGACAGGCCAGGCGTCGCTCTAGGGGACAGGCCAGGCGTCGCTCTAGGGGACAGGCCAGGCGTCGCTCTAGGGGACAGGCCAGGCGTCGCTCTAGGGGACAGGCCAGGCGTCGCCCCTAGGGGACAGGCTAGGCCGTGTGCAGCGAGGTGTCGCTTTCACTGGTTTCTTCCCTTCAGCAACATGAGATGGAAGAGAGACGTGTCATTTTGTGGACCCCAGTATGATACTCAACAGAATGTCTTGACGAGACAGCGCGGGGTCAGTTCTCGACGAGACAGCGCGGGGTCAGTTCTAGACGAGACAGCGCGGGGTCAGTTCTAGACGAGACAGCGCGGGGTCAGTTCTAGACGAGACGGGGTCAGACAGCGAGGGTCAGTTCTCGACGAGGTCACAGCGACGAGACGGGGTCAGTTCTCGACGAGGCGGGGTCAGTTCTCGACGAGACGGGGTCAGTTAGACGAGACGGGGTCAGTTCTCGACGGGGAGACAGGGGTCAGTTCTCGACGAGACGGGGTCAGCGACGGGGTCAGTTCTCGTCAGACGGTCAGACAGACGACGGGGTCAGTTCTCGACGGGGTCAGACAGCGGGGTCAGTTCTAGGGGGTCAGTTCTAGACGAGACGGGGTCAGTTCTAGACGAGACGGGTCAGTCGTGCGGAGTCAGTTCGGGTCAGACGTGACGGGGTCAGTTCTAGACGTGACGGGGTCAGCTCTAGACGTGACGGGGTCAGCTCTAGACGTGACGGGGTCAGCTCTAGACGTGACGGGGTCAGCTCTAGACGTGACGGGGTCAGCTCTAGACGTGACGGGGTCAGCTCTAGACGTGACGGGGTCAGCTCTAGACGTGACGGGTCAGCTCTGACGGGGTCAGCTCGACGGGGTCAGCTCTAGACGTGACGGGTCAGCTCTAGACGTGACGGGTCACGCTCTAGAGACGGGGGTCAGCTTCGGGGTCAGCTCTAGTGACGGGGTCACGGGGTCAGCTCTAGACGTGACGGGGTCAGCTCTAGACGTGACAGGACGGGGTCAGTCTAGAGACGTGACAGGACGGGGTCAGTTCTAGACGTAGCTCAGGACGGGGTCAGCTCTAGGCGTGGCGTGGACGGGGTCAGTTCTAGACGTGACAGGACGGGGTCAGTTCTGACGGGGTCAGACGTGACAGGACGGGGTCAGTTCTAGACGTGACAGGACGGGGTCAGTTCTAGACGTGACAGGACGGGGTCAGTTCTAGACGTGAGGACGGGGTCAGGACGTGACAGGGTCAGCTCTAGACGTGACAGGACGGGGTCAGTTCTAGACGTGACAGGACGGGGTCAGTTCTAGACGTGACAGGACGGGGTCAGTTCTAGACGTGACAGGACGGGGTCAGCTCTAGACGTGACAGGACGGGGTCAGCTCTAGACGTGACAGGACGGGGTCAGCTCTAGACGTGACAGGACGGGGTCAGCTCTAGACGTGACAGGACGGGGTCAGCTCTAGACGTGACAGGACGGGGTCAGTTCTAGACGTGACAGGACGGGGTCAGTTCTAGACGTGACAGGACGGGGTCAGTTCTAGACGTGACAGGACGGGGTCAGTTCTAGACGTGACAGGACGGGGTCAGTTCTAGACGTGACAGGACGGGGTTGGCAGTGACTCACGGTAACAGCAGCAGTTGACTAGAGCATGAGACTCCTGAGACAGCATGGTGATCTCCAACTGATGCTCATTTACAGGGGAGACAGAGAGAGGAAGACAGCAGGGTGAGAGGAGTAGAGCATGGAGACTCCCTGAGACAGCATGGTGATCTCCAACTGATGCTCATTCTACAGGGGAGACAGAGAGGAGGAAGACAGCAGGGTGAGAGGAGTAGAGCATGGAGACTCCCTGAGACAGCATGGTGATCTCCAACTGATGCTCATTCTACCGGGGAAGGAAAGACTAAATGTTATAGAAACCAATAACGAACGTAAGCTCAGCACAGAGACTCAGCACAGAGACTCAGCACAGAGACTCAGCACAGAGACTCAGCACAGAGACTCAGCACAGAGACTCAGCACAGAGACTCAGCACAGAGACTCAGCACAGAGACTCAGCACAGAGACTCAGCACAGAGACTCAGCACGAGGGCAGGCGTACCTTGAAGTAGTCCAGGAACTGTCGGAGAGTCATCTCCTCTCCATTGGCCTGCAGACCCTTCACCTCAAAACGATCCCACAGAGACCAGTCAATCTCATAGTACTATGGAGATAGATAGATAGATAGATAGATAGATAGATAGATAGATAGATAGATAGATAGATAGATAGATAGATAGAGATAGAGATGGATGGGGAGAGAGAGAGAAGAGATGGAGATGGATGGGGAGAGAGAGAGGCAGAGAGAGAGAGAGAGAGAGAGATAGAGATGGATGGAGATGGATGGAGAGAGAGAGATGGATGGGGAGAGGCAGAGAGAGAGAGGCAGAGAGAGAAAGAGATGGGGAGAGGGGGGAGAGAGAGAGAGAGCAGAGAGAGGGGGAGAGGGGAGGCAGAGAGAAAGAGATGGGGGAGAGGGGGAGGCAGAGAGAGAAAGAGATGGGGAGAGAGGGGGAGGCAGAGAGAGAAAGAGATGGGGAGGCAGAGAGAGAAAGAGATGGGGAGAGAGGGGAGGCAGAGAGAGAAAGAGATGGGGAGGCAGAGAGAGAAAGAGAAGAGAAGGGGAGGCAGAGAGAGAAAGAAAGAGAGGGGGGGGAGAGAGAAAGAGATGGGGAGAGAAGGGGGAGGCAGAGAGAGAAAGAGATGGGGAGAGAAGGGGGAGGCAGAGAGAGAAAAGAGAGGGGGGGAGAAAGAGATGGGGGAGGCAGCAGAGAGAAAGAGATGGGGAGAGAAGGGGAGGCAGAGAGAGAAAGAGATGGGGAGAGAGGGGAGGCAGAGAGAGAAAGAGATGGTGAGAGAGGGGAGGCAGAGAGAGAAAGAGATGGGGAGGCAGAGAGAAAGAAAGAGAAGGGGAGGCAGAGAGAAAGAGATGGGGAGAGAGGGGGAGGCAGAGAGAGAAAGAGATGGGGAGAGAAGGGGGAGGCAGAGAGAGAAAGAGATGGGGGGAGAAGGGGAGGCAGAGAGAGAAAGAGATGGGGAGAGAGGGGAGGCAGAGAGAGAAAGAGATGGGGAGGAAGGAGGCAGAGAGAGAAAGAGATGGGGAGAGCAGGGGGAAAGAGATGGGGAGAGAAAGAGATGGGGAGAGAAGGGGGAGGCAGAGAGAGAAAGAGATGGGGAGAGAAGGGGAGGCAGAGAGAGAAAGAGATGGGGAGAGAAGGGGGAGGCAGAGAGAGAAAGAGATGGGGAGAGAAGGGGAGGCAGAGAGAGAAAGAGATGGGGAGAGAAGGGGAGGCAGAGAGAGAAAGAGATGGGGAGAGAAGGGGGAGGCAGAGAGAGAAAGAGATGGGGAGAGAAGGGGGAGGCAGAGAGAGAAAGAGATGGGGAGAGAAGGGGGAGGCAGAGAGAGAAAGAGATGGGGAGAGAGGGGGAGGCAGAGAGAGAAAGAGATGGGGAGAGAGGGGGAGGCAGAGAGAGAAAGAGATGGGGAGAGAGGGGAGGCAGAGAGAGAAAGAGATGGGGAGAGAAGGGGGAGGCAGAGAGAGAAAGAGATGGGGAGGCAGAGGAGAAAGAGATGGGGAGAGATGGGGGCAGGGAGAGAAAGAGATGGGGAGAGAGGGGGAGGCAGAGAGAGAAAGAGATGGGGAGAAGGGGAGGCAGAGAGAGAAAGAGATGGGGAGAGAGGGGAGGCAGAGAGAAAGAGATGGGGAGAGAGGGGAGGCAGAGAGAGAAAGAGATGGGGAGAGAAGGGGAGGCAGAGAGAGAAAGAGATGGGGAGAGAAGGGGAGGCAGAGAGAGAAAGAGATGGGGAGAGAAGGGGAGGCAGAGAGAGAAAGAGATGGGGAGAGAAGGGGAGGCAGAGAGAGAAAGAGATGGAGATGGGGGGCAGAGCAGAGAAAGAGATGGGGAGAGAAGGGGGAGGCAGAGAGAGAAAGAGATGGGGAGAGAAGGGGGAGGCAGAGAGAGAAAGAGATGGGGAGAGAGGGGGAGGCAGAGAGAGAAAGAGATGGGGAGAGAGGGGGAGGCAGAGAGAGAAAGAGATGGGGAGAGAGGGGGAGGCAGAGAGAGAAAGAGATGGGGAGAGAAGGGGGAGGCAGAGAGAGAAAGAGAAAATATAAAAATATATAAAATATAAACGCAACATGCTACAATTTCAAAAGGTTTACTGAGTTACAGGAAATCAGTCAATTGAAATAAACAAACTCGGCCCTAATCTATGGGTTTCACATGACTGGGCAGGGGTGCATCCACTGGAGAGCCAGGCACAGCCAATCAGAATGAGTTTATCCCCAGGGCTTTACTACAGACAGAAACACCCCCCCACCACCCGATCCCGCAGGTGAAGAAGCCGGATGAGGAGGTCCTGGGCTGGCGTGGTTACACGTGGTCTGCAGTTGTGAGGCCGGGCGGACGTACTGGGAGAGAAATTACCATTCAATTCTCTGGCAACAGCTCTGGTGGACATTCCTGCAGTCAGAATGCCAATTGCCCGCTCCCTCAAAACGTCAGACATCTGTGGCATTGTGATGTGTGACAATACGGAACATTTTAGAGTGGCCTTTCATTGTCCCCAGCACAAGGTGCACCTGTGTAATGATCATGCCTGGGACCAACATTTGACATGTTTTGTTTATATTTCTGTTCAGTTCTAAATCATTTGTACTCTGCAATGGACCACGAACCTAGATTACATTGGAATACCATCCCATATAACTATATTTATAAGTGGGAATTAAATCATTTGGAGGGGCCAAATAAAATACATTTTTAAATCAAATGAGAAAAATCACCCGCGGGCCATCTACTGGGGAGCCCTGTCCTAGACAGTCACACACATACCCTCTGAACAGACCCCCTCCCTCCCGAATCCAACCCTACCTTGTGGCTGGGAGCAGAGATGGGTTCTGAGAAGCCGAAGAACGGCAGCGCCAGGTTCATGAAGCCGTTCTTAAACGACTCCACCTTCTTGTGTCCCTGAACGATCTTGATGAGCTCCAGACAGACCAGACCTACGACCGCCGCTGTGGTGGTCGCTATCGCAGGAATGATCTTCCCAGCTATAAGCTTACTCTGGAGAGAGAGAGAGAGCCAGAGAGCCAGAGAGAGCCAGAGAGAGCCAGAGTCACAGAGAGCAAGACAGCGAACGAGTCACAGAGAGCAAGACAGCGAACGAGTCACAGAGAGCAAGACAGAGAACAGAGTCGAGCCAGAGAGCAAGACAGAGAACGAGTCGAGCAGAGAGAGAGCAAGACAGAGAACGAGCCAGAGAGAGAGCAAGACAGAGAACGAGCAGAGAGAGAGCAAGACAGAGAACGAGTCAGAGAGAGAGCAAGACAGAGAACAAGAGTCGCAGAGAAGTCACAGAGAGAGCAAGACAGAGAACGAGTCGCAGAGAGAGAGCAAGACAGAGAACGAGTCGCAGAGAGAGAGCAAGACAGAGAACGAGTCGCAGAGAGCAAGACAGAGAACGAGTCGCAGAGAGAGAGCAAGACAGAGAACGAGTCGCAGAGAGAGAGCAAGACAGAGAACGAGTCGCAGAGAGAGAGCAAGACAGAGAACGAGTCGCAGAGAGAGCAAGACAGAGAAGACAGAGAGCAAGACAGAGAGAGAGAGAGCAGAGAGCAAGACAGAGAGCAAGACAGAGAGTCACAGAGAGCAAGACAGAGAACGAGTCGCAGAGAGCAAGACAGAGAACGAGTCACAGAGAGCAAGACAGAGAACGAGTCACAGAGAGCAAGACAGAGAACGAGCCAGTCACAGAGAGCAAGACAGAGAACGAGTCCACAGAGAGCAAGACAGCGAACGAGTCACAGAGAGCAAGACAGCGAACGAGTCACAGAGAGCAAGACAGCGAACGAGCCAGTCACAGAGAGCAAGACAGCGAACGAGTCAGTCACAGAGAGCAAGACAGCGAACGAGTCACAGAGAGCAAGACAGCGAACGAGTCACAGAGAGCAAGACAGCGAAGAGTCACAGAGAGCAAGACAGCGAACGAGTCACAGAGAGCAAGACAGCGAACGAGTCACAGAGAGCAAGACAGCGAACGAGTCACAGAGAGCAAGACAGAGAACGAGTCAGTCACAGAGAGCAAGACAGAGAACGAGTCAGTCACAGAGAGCAAGACAGAGAACGAGTCAGTCACAGAGAGCAAGACAGCAAACGAGTCAGTCACAGAGAGCAAGACAAGACAAGACAGAGAGCGAGTCACAGAGAGCAAGACAGCAAAGAGCAAGACAGAGAGCAAGACAGTCACAGCCAGAGACAAGACAGAGAACAGAGTCACAGAGAGCAAGACAGCAAGACAGAGCAAGACAGAGAACGAGTCACAGAGAGCAAGACAGAGAACGAGTCACAGAGAGCAAGACAGAGAACGAGTCACAGAGAGCAAGACAGAGAACGAGTCACAGAGAGCAAGACAGAGAACGAGTCACAGAGAGCAAGACAGAGAACGAGTCACAGAGAGCAAGACAGAGAACGAGTCACAGAGAGCAAGACAGAGAACGAGTCACAGAGAGCAAGACAGAGAACAGCCAGAGTCACAGAGAGCAAGACAGAGCAAGACAGAGAACGAGTCAAGACAGAGAACGAGCAAGACAAGACAGAGAACGAGTCACAGAGAGCAAGACAGAGAACGAGTCACAGAGAGCAAGACAGAGTCAGTCACAGAGAGCAAGACAAGACAGAGAGAGCAAGACAGAGTCAGTCACAGAGAGCAAGACAGAGAACGAGTCACAGAGAGCAAGACAGCGAACGAGTCACAGAGAGCAAGACAGCGAACGAGTCACAGAGAGCAAGACAGCGAAAGAGTCACAGAGAGCAAGACAGCGAACGAGTCACAGAGAGCAAGACAGAGAACGAGTCACAGAGAGCAAGACAGAGAGTCACAGAGAGCCAGAGTCACAGAGAGCAAGACAGCGAACGAGTCACAGAGAGCAAGACAGCGAACGAGTCACAGAGAGCAAGACAGAGAACGAGTCACAGAGAGCAAGAGCAAGACAGAGAACGAGTCACAGAGAGCAAGACAGCAAGAACGAGTCACAGAGAGCAAGACAGAGAGCAAGACAGAGAACGAGTCACAGAGAGCAAGACAGCGAACGAGTCACAGAGAGCAAGACAGCGAACGAGTCACAGAGAGCAAGACAGCGAACGAGTCACAGAGAGCAAGACAGCGAACGAGTCACAGAGAGCAAGACAGAGAACGAGTCACAGAGAGCAAGACAGAGAACGAGTCACAGAGAGCAAGACAGAGAACGAGTCACAGAGAGCAAGACAGAGAACGAGTCACAGAGAGCAAGACAGAGAACGAACAGAGAGCAAGACAGCGAAAGTCACAGAGAGCAAGACAGAGTGACAGAGAACGAGCCAGCAAGACAGAGGGACAGAGAGCAAGAGCCAGAGTCACAGAGAGCAAGACAGCCAGTCACAGAGAGCAAGACAGAGTCACAGAGAGCAAGACAGAGTCACAGAGAGCAAGACCAGTCACAGAGAGCAAGACAGAGAACGAGTCACAGAGAGCAAGACAGAGAAGAGTCACAGAGAGCAAGACCACAAGACGAGCAGAGAGCAAGACAGAGAGTCACAGAGAGCAAGACAGAGAAGAGTCACAGAGAGCAAGACCAGTCACAGAGGACAGAGAACGAGCCAGAGTCACAGAGAGCAAGACAGCCAGCCAGAGTCACAGGACAAGACAGAGCGAGCCAGAGTCACAGAGAGCAAGACAGCCACCAGAGTGACAGAGGACAAGAGAGCGAGCCAGAGTCACAGAGAGAGCCACCGGGACAGAGAGCGAGCCAGAGTCACAGAGAGCAAGACAGAGAACGAGCCAGAGTCACAGAGAGCAAGACAGAACGAGCCAGAGTCACAGAGAGCAAGACAGGGACAGAGAACGAGCCAGAGTCACAGAGAGCAAGACAGGGACAGAGAACGAGCCAGAGTCACAGAGAGAGCCACCGGGACAGAGAGCGAGCCAGAGTCACAGAGAGCAAGACAGAGAACGAGCCAGAGTCACAGAGAGCAAGACAGAACGAGCCAGAGTCACAGAGAGCAAGACAGAGAACGAGTCACAGAGAGAGCCACCGAGACAGCGAGAGCGACAGTGTGTGTACGTACACACCTTGTGTCTGTCTGCAGGGGGAATGTTGTAGTTTTCTGCTCTCAGGTTGGAAGCAGCCACAATGAAGTCCATGTGAAAGTTAGAGTCATCATCCTGGAACACACAGAACACACAGAGTCATCATCCTAGAACACACAGAGTCATCATCCTGGAACACACAGAGTCATCATCCTAGAACACACAGAGTCATCATCCTGGAACACACAGAGTCATCATCCTGGAACACACAGAGTCATCATCCTGGAACACACAGAGTCATCATCCTGGAACACACAGAGTCATCATCCTGGAACACACAGAGTCATCATCCTGGAACACACAGAGTCATCATCCTGGAACACACAGAGTCATCATCCTGGAACACACAGAGTCGTCATCCTGGAACACACAGAGTCATCATCCTGGAACACACAGAGTCATCATCCTGGAACACACAGAGTCATCATCCTGGAACACACAGAGTCATCATCCTGGAACACACAGAGTCATCATCCTGGAACACACAGAGTCATCATCCTGGAACACACAGAGTCATCATCCTGGAACACACAGAGTCATCATCCTGGAACACACAGAGTCATCATCCTGGAACACACAGAGTCATCATCCTGGAACACACAGAGTCATCATCCTGGAACACACAGAGTCATCATCCTGGAACACACAGAGTCATCAAAGAGGGGGGAGTAAGAGAGAGGGAGGGGGTAGAGTAAAGAGGGGGTAAGTAAAGAGAGAGGGGGGTAGAGTAAAAGAGGGGGTAAGTAAAGAGAGAGGGAGGGTAGAGGGGGTTAAGTAAAGAGAGGGGGGTAGAGTAAAGAGGGGGGTAAGTAAAGAGAGAGGGAGGGTAGAGGGGGTTAAGTAAAGAAAGGGAGGGGGGTAGAGTAAAGAGAGAGGAGGGGTAGAGTAAAGAGAGAGAGGGGGTAGAGTAAAGAGTAAAGAGGAGGGGGTAGAGTAAAGGGGGGTAAGTAAAGAGAGAGGAGGGTAGAGTTGAGTAAAAAAGAGTAAAGAGGGGGGTAAGTAAAGAGAGAGGAGGGTAGAGGGGGTTGAGTAAAGAGAGGAGGGGGGTAGAGTAAAGAGAGAGGAGGGGTAGAGTAAAGAGAGAGAGGAGGAGAGTAAAGAGTAAAGTAAAGAGAGAGAGGGGGGGTAAGTAAAGAGAGAGGAGGGGTAAGTAAAGAGAGAGGAGGGGGGGTAGAGTAAGAGAGAGGGGGTAGAGTAAAGAGAGAGGGGGGTAGAGTAAAGAGAGAGAGGGGGTAGAGTAAAGAGAGAGGAGGGGGGTAAGTAAAGAGAGAGGAGGGGTAAGTAAAGAGAGAGGAGGGGTAAGTAAAGAGAGAGGAGGGGTAGAGTAAAAGAGAGAGGAGGGGTAGAGTAAAGAGAGAGGGGGGGTAAGTAAAGAGAGAGGAGGGGTAGAGTAAAGAGAGGGAGGGGTAGAGTAAAGAGGAGGAGAGGTAGAGTAAAGAGAGAGGGGGTAAGTAAAGAGAGAGGGGGGTAGAGTAAAGAGAGGGGGGGGTAAAGAGAGGGGGGTAAGTAAAGAGAGAGGAGGGGTAGAGTAAAGAGAGGGAGGGGGTAGAGTAAAGAGGGGGTAAGTAAAGAGAGAGGGAGGGTAGAGTAAAGAGAGAGGGGGGGTTGAGTAGAGAGAGAGGGGGAGAGTAAAGAGAGAGGGGTAGAGTAAAGAGAGAGGAGGGGTAGAGTAAAGAGAGAGGAGGGGTAGAGTAAAGAGAGAGGAGGGGTAGAGTAAAGAGAGAGGAGGGTAGAGTAAAGAGAGAGGAGGGGTAGAGTAAAGAGAGAGGGAGGGGTAGAGTAAAAGAGAGAGGGAGGAGGGGTAGAGTAAAGAGAGAGGAGGGGTAGAGTAAAGAGAGAGGAGGGGTAGAGTAAAGAGAGAGGGGGTAAGTAAAGAGAGGAGGGGTAGAGTAAAGAGAGAGGGGGGGTAAGTAAAGAGAGAGGAGGGGTAGAGTAAAGAGAGAGGGAGGGGTAGAGTAAAGAGGGGGGTAAGTAAAGAGAGAGGGAGGGTAGAGTAAAGAGAGAGGGGGTTGAGTAGAGAGAGGAGGGGTTAGAGTAAAGAGAGAGGAGGGGTAGAGTAAAGAGAGAGGGGGTAAGTAAAGAGAGAGGAGGGGTAGAGTAAAGAGAGAGGAGGGGTAGCGTAAAGAGAGAGGAGGGTAGAGTAAAGAGAGAGGGGGTAGAGTAAAAGAGAGGGGGTAGAGTAAAGAGAGAGGGGGTAGAATAAAGAGAGAGGGGGTAGAGTAAAGAGAGAGGAGGGGTAGAATAAAGAGAGAGGAGGGGTAGAGTAAAGAGAGGGGGTAGAGTAAAGAGAGAGGAGGGTAGAGTAAAGAGAGAGAGGGGGGTAGAGTAAAGAGAGAGAAAGGGGTAGAGTAAAGAGAGAGGGGTAGAGTAAAGAGAGAGAGGGGGTAGAGTGAAGAGAGAGGGAGGGGTAGAGTAAAGAGAGAGGGGGAGGGGTAGAGTAAAGAGAGAGAGGGAGGGTAGAGTAAAGAGAGAGAGGGAGGGTAGAGTAAAAGAGAGAGAGGGGGGGGTAGAGTAAAGAGAGGGGGGGGTAGAGTAAAGAGAGAGAGGGAGGGGTAGAGTAAAGAGAGAGGGGGGGTAGAGTAAAGAGAGAGGGAGGGGTAGAGTAAAGAGAGAGGGGGGTAGAGTAAAGAGAGAGGGGGGGTAGAGTAAAGAGAGAGGGGGGTAGAGTAAAGAGAGAGGGGGGGTAGAGTAAAGAGAGAGGGGGGGGGAGAGAAAAGAGAGAGGGGGGGGGGTAGAGTAAAGAGAGAGGGGGGTAGAGTAAAGAGAGAGGGGGTAGAGTAAAGAGAGAGGGGGGTAGAGTAAAAGAGAGGGGGTAGAGTAAAGAGAGAGGGGGTAGAGTAAAGAGAGAGGGGGTAGAGTAAAGAGAGAGGGGGTAGAGTAAAGAGAGAGAGGGGGGGTAAGTAAAGAGAGAGGGGGGGGGTAGAGTAAAGAGAGAGGGGGTAGAGTAAAGAGAGAGGGGGGTAGAGTAAAAGAGAGAGGGGGTAAGTAAAGAGAGAGAGGGGGTAGAGTAAAGAGAGAGGGGGTAGAGTAAAGAGAGAGAGGGGGTAGAGTAAAGAGAGAGAGGGGGTAAGTAAAGAGAGAGGGGGGTAAGTAAAAGAGAGAGGGGGTAAGTAAAGAGAGAGAGGGGGTAGTAAAAAGAGAGAGGGGGGTAAGTAAAGAGAGAGAGGGGGGTAGAGTAAAAGAGAGAGGGTAAGTAAAAGAGAGAGGGGGGTAAGTAAAGAGAGAGAGGGGGTAAGTAAAGATAGAGAGGGGGGTAGAGTAAAGAGAGAGAGGGGGGTAAGTAAAGAGAGAGGGGGTAAGTAAAGAGAGAGAGGGGGTAAGTAAAGAGAGAGAGGGGGGTAAGTAAAGATAGAGAGGGGGTAGAGTAAAGATAGAGAGAGGGGTAGAGTAAAGAGAGAGAGGGAGAGGGGTAGAGTAAAGAGAGAGAGGGAGGTAAAGGGAGAGATCTCTACCTTCTCAAAGTCGATGGCAGTGAGTTTAAAGTGAGAAGAAGCTTCCGGTCCAGGCAGCAGAGTCTTCAGTTCCTCTAGCCTGTTGTCATCTACACACACACACACACACCCCCAGACCCAGACACCCCCAGACCCAGACACCCCCAGACCCAGACACACCCCCAGACCCAGACACACCCCCAGACCCAGACACAACCCCAGACCCAGACACACCCCCAGACCCAGACACACCCCCAGACCCAGACACACCCCCAGACAGACACACCCCCAGACCCAGACACACCCCCAGACCCAGACACACCCCCAGACCCAGACACAACCCCCAGACCCAGACACAACCCCAGACCCAAACACACCCCCAGACCCAGACACAACCCCCAGACCCAGACACACCCCCCAGACCCAGACACAACCCCAGACCCAGACACAACCCCCAGACCCAGACACACCCCCAGACCCAGACACACCCCCAGACCCAGACACACCCCCAGACCCAGACACACCCCCAGACCCAAACACACCCCCAGACCCAGACACACCCCCCAGACCCAGACACACCCCCCAGACCCAGACACACCCCCCAGATTCACACACACATCCCAAAGACATTCACACCAGAGAGAGAGAGACACACATCCGTTAGTCCGACAGTGTCCATTGGCTGACAGACAGGGGAACAGGCCAATGAGACAGGGGCATGTTGTAAAATCATCTCACGTGGCCGGTGGCGAGAGGTGGGACCTGTCTTGTTAGTTTTTTCTGATGAAACACAATAAACATACTCTGATCATAACTGGGATTCTTCCATCTCATTTAATTCAACACAAGTCCTTCTTCCATCCAGTCTGTGGAAGGCTTTCATTCTGTGGTAAATGCAGAAATAACAGATGTCCCATTTCTAGAGGCTTTCTTAGTTCTACACGCTCCTGCACTCTGCTGCGATGGCTGGGTTAGTTCTACACACTCCTGCACTCTGCTGCGATGGCTGGGTTAGTTCTACACGCTCCTGCACTCTGCTGCGATGGCTGGGTTAGTTCTACACACTCCTGCACTCTGCTGCGATGGCTGGGTTAGTTCTACACGCTCCTGCACTCTGCTGCGATGGCTGGGTTAGTTCTACACACTCCTGCACTCTGCTGCAATGGCTGGGTTAGTTCTACACACTCCTGCACTCTGCTGCAATGGCTGGGTTAGTTCTACAAGCTCCTGCACTCTGCTGCGATGGCTTTCTTAGTTCTACACACTCCTGCACTCTGCTGCAATGGCTGGGTTAGTTCTACACACTCCTGCACTCTGCTGCAATGGCTGGGTTAGTTCTACAAGCTCCTGCACTCTGCTGTGATGGCTTTCTTAGTTCTACACCCAATATATGTATAAATAAATGGCCTATATAAATGTAAAAGCCCTCTCCCTCACCGACGTTGACGTTGGCGCTCTGCAGCTCCTGGTCGGAGACGTGGATCTTGACCCCTGACCTGGGGACGAAGGTGGGCACCGACAGGCTGTCCAGGATCTTAGCCACGCCGGCACGGTCGGTAGAGCCCTGCATGCCGTACGACTGGGCAAATAAGTTGGCTCCTGACATCACATAGTCCATATGGAGTTGCTAGAGAGAGAGAGAGAGTATGTATGTATGAGGGAGAGGACAGGAGGGGGGGAGAAGGGGCTAGGGTAGAGGGGTATGGTAATAGATAGGGAGGTTAGGAGGGGAGAAGGGGCTAGGTTAGGGGGGTAAGGTAATAGATAGGGAGGAAAGGAGGGGAGGTTAGGAGGGGCTAGGGTAGAGGAAAAGGTAATAGATAGGGAGGACAGGGGGGAGGAGGGGCTAGGGTAGAGGGGTAAGGTAATAGATAGGGAGGTTAGGAGGGGAGAAGGGGCTAGGGTAGGGGGTAAGGTAATAGATAGGGAGGACAGGAGGGGAGGTTAGGAGGGGCTAGGGTAGAGGGGTATGGTAATAGATAGGGAGGTTAGGAGGGGAGAAGGGGCTAGGGTAGGGGGGTAAGGTAATAGATAGGGAGGACAGGAGGGGAGGTTAGGAGGGGCTAGGGTAGAGGGGTATGGTAATAGATAGGGAGGTTAGGAGGTGAGAAGGGGCTAGGGTAGAGGGGTAAGGTAATAGATAGGGAGGACAGGGGGAGAAGGGGCTAGGGTAGAGGGGTATGGTAATAGATAGGGAGGTTAGGAGGGGAGAAGGGGCTAGGGTAGGGGGGTAAGGTAATAGATAGGGAGGACAGGAGGGGAGGTTAGGAGGGGCTAGGATAGAGGGGTAAGGTAATAGATAGGGAGGTTAGGAGGTGAGAAGGGGCTAGGGTAGAGGGGTAAGGTAATAGATAGGGAGGACAGGGGGGGGGGAAGGGGCTAGGGTAGAGGGGTAAGGTAATAGATAGGGAGGTTAGGAGGTGAGAAGGGGCTAGGGTAGAGGGGTAAGGTAATAGATAGGGAGAACAGGGGGAGAAGGGGCTAGGGTAGGGGGTATGGTAATAGATAGGGAGGTTAGGAGGGGAGAAGGGGCTAGGGTAGAGGGGTATGGTAATAGATAGGGAGGACAGGGGGAGAAGGGGCTAGGGTAGAGGGGTACGGTAATAGATAGGGAGGACAGGAAGGGAGGTTAGGAGGGGCTAGGGTGGATTGGGTACGGTAATAGGGAGGTTAGGAGGGGAGGTTAGGAGGGGCTAGGGTGGAGGTACGGTAATAGGGAGGTTAGGAGGGAGGTTAGGAGGGGCTAGGGTAGAGGGGTAAGGTAATAGATAGGGAGGACAGGAGGGGAGGTTAGGAGGGGCTAGGGTAGAGGGGTAAGGTAATAGATAGGGAGGACAGGAGGGAGGTTAGGAGGGGCTAGGGTAGAGGGGTATGGTAATAGATAGGGAGGACAGGGGGAGGAGGGGCTAGGGTAGAGGGGGTAAGGTAATAGATAGGGAGGACAGGGGAGGTTAGGAGGGGCTAGGGTGGATGGGTAAGGTAATAGATAGGGAGGAGGGGAGGTTAGGAGGGGCTAGGGTGGATGGGTAAGGTAATAGATAGGAGGACAGGGGGAGGAGGGGCTAGGAGGGGTATGGTAATAGATAGGGGGAGGTTGGAGTAGGGGTAAGGTAGGGGAGGTAGGACAAGAGGAGGTTAGGAGGGGCTAGGGTAGAGGGGTAAGGTAATAGATAGGGAGGACAGGGGGAGAAGGGGCTAGGGTAGGGGGGTATGGTAATAGATAGGGAGGTTAGGAGGGGAGAAGGGGCTAGGGTAGGGGGGTAAGGTAATAGATAGGGAGGACAGGAGGGGAGGTTAGGAGGGGCTAGGGTAGAGGGGTAAGGTAATAGATAGGGAGGACAGGAGGAGAAGGGGCTAGGGTAGAGGGGTAAGGTAATAGATAGGGAGGACAGGAGGGGAGGTTAGGAGGGGCTAGGGTAGAGGGGTATGGTAATAGATAGGGAGGACAGGAGGGGAGGAGGGGCTAGGGTAGAGGGGTAAGGTAATAGATAGGGAGGTTAGGAGGGAGAAGGGGCTAGGGTAGGGGTAAGGTAATAGATAGGGAGGACAGGAGGGGAGGTTAGGAGGGGCTAGGGTAGAGGGGTAAGGTAATAGATAGGGAGGTTAGGAGGGAGAAGGGGCTAGGGTAGAGGGGTAAGGTAATAGATAGGGAGGACAAGAGGGGAGGTTAGGAGGGGCTAGGGTAGAGGGGTATGGTAATAGATAGGGAGGTTAGGAGGGGAGAAGGGGCTAGGGTAGAGGGGTAAGGTAATAGATAGGGAGGACAGGGGGAGAAGGGGCTAGGGTAGAGGGTAAGGTAATAGATAGGGAGGTTAGGAGGGAGGGGCTAGGTGGGGGTAAGGTAATAGATAGGGAGGACAGGAGGGGGAGAAGGGCTAGGGTAGGGGGTAAGGTAATAGATAGGGAGGTTAGGAGGTGAGAAGGGGCTAGGGTAGAGGGGTAAGGTAATAGATAGGGAGGACAGGGGGAGAAGGGGCTAGGGTAGAGGGTAAGGTAATAGATAGGGAGGTTAGGAGGGGAGAAGGGGCTAGGGTAGAGGGGTAAGGTAATAGATAGGGAGACAGGGAGGGGAGAGAAGGGGCTAGGGTAGGGGGTAGGTAATAGATAGGGAGGAGGGAGAAGGGGAGGGTAGAGGGTATGGTAGAAGAAAGAGGACAGTGGTGCTGAACTCCAGGGGTAGGAGTAGAGAATGTGGTAATAGATAGGGAGGACAGGAAGGAGGTTAGGAGGGGCTAGGGTGGATTAGAGAAAGTAAAGGGAGGTTAGGAGGGAGTGGTGGAGGGGAAAGGGTGGATGGGTAAGTGGTGGAATAGATAGGGAGGACAGGAGGGAGGAGGAGGGGCTGGGAGAGTGGTGGAGAGGTAAAGATAGGGAGGTTAGGAGTGGAGGAGGAGGGGGTAGGAGTAGAGTGGTATGGAATAGAAAGTGGAGGACAGGGGGAGTGGTGGGGCTAGGGTGAGAGAAAGTGGTGGAAGAGTAATAGATAGGGTGGACAGGGAAAGGGTGGAGAGAGAAGGGTGGATGGGTAAGAGAAAGTGGTGGGAGGACAGAAAGGTTGGAGGGAAAGTGGTGGATGGGTAAGGAAAGTAGATAGGGAGGAGGAGGAGGAGGGGCTAGGGTGGAAAGAGAAAGTGGTAATAGGGAGGTTAGGAGAAGGTTAGGGAGAAAGAAGGGTGGATGGAGAGAAGGTAAGTGGTGGAGAGGGAGGACAGTGGGGAGAAGAGAAAGTGGTGGAGAGGGAAAGTGGTGGAAGAGATAGGAGTGGTGGAGAGAGAAAGTGGTGGAGAGTAGGAAAGTGGTGGAGAGAAATAGTAGGGAAAGGTAGGAGAGGTGGAGAGGGCTAGTGGTGGAGAGGAAAGGTGGAGATAGAAAGAGGACAGAGAGGGGAAGTTAGGAGGGGCTAGGGTAGAGGGGTAAGGTAATAGATAGGGAGGACAGGAGGGGAGGTTAGGAGGGGAGAAGAAAGGACTCACATTGCTGGTGCTGAACTCCAGAGGGTGAGGACATCTCTTTGGACCGGACCAGAAGGGGGCGCCAGAGCTGGTCAGCTGAGAAAGGAGAGAGCAAAAGTGGGGGAGAGAGAAAGAGAAAGTGGTGGAGAGAGAAAGTGGGGGAGAGAGAAAGAGAAAGTGGTGGAGAGAGAAAGAGAAAGTGGTGGAGAGAGAGAAAGAGGTGGAGAGAGAGAAAGTGGTGGAGAGAGAAAGAGAAAGTGGTGGAGAGAGAAAGAGAAAGTGGTGGAGAGAGAAAGTGGCGGAGAGAGAAGTGGTGGAGAGAGAGAAAGTGGTGGAGAGAAAGAGACAGTGGTGGAGAGAGACAGTGGTGGAGAGAGACAGTGGTGGAGAGAGACAGTGGTGGAGAGAGAAAGTGGTGGAGAGAGAAAGTGGTGGGGGAGAGAGAAAGTGGTGGAGAGAGAAAGTGGTGGAGAGAGAAAGTGGTGGAGAGAGAAAGTGGTGGAGAGAGAAAGTGGTGGAGAGAGAAAGTGGTGGAGAGAGAAAGTGGTGGAGAGAGAAAGTGGTGAGAGAGACAGTGGTGGAGAGAGACAGTGGTGGAGAGAGACAGTGGTGGAGAGAGACAGTGGTGGAGAGAGACAGTGGTGGAGAGAGACAGTGGTGGAGAGAGAAAGTGAAAGTGGTGGAGAGAAAGTGGTGGAGAGAGAAAGTGGAGAGAGAGAGAAAGAGAAAGTGGTGGAGAGAAAGTGGCAGGTGGTGGAGAGAAAGTGGTGGAGAGAGAAAGTGGTGAGAGAGAAAGTGGTGGAGAGAGAAAGTGGTGGAGAGAGAAAGTGGTGGAGAGAAAGTGGTGGAGAGAGAAAGTGGTGGAGAGAGAAAGTGGTGGAGAGAGACAGTGGTGGAGAGAGAAAGTGGTGGAGAGAGACAGTGGTGGAGAGAGACAGTGGTGGAGAGAGAAAGTGGTGGAGAGAGAAAGAGAAAGTGGTGGAGAGAGAAAGTGGTGGAGAGAGAAAGTGGCAGAGAGAGAAAGAGAAAGTGGTGGAGAGAGAAAGTGGCAGAGAGAGAAAGAGAAAGTGGTGGAGAGAGAAAGAGAAAGTGGTGGAGAGAGAAAGAGAAAGTGGTGGAGAGAGAAAGAGAAAGTGGCAGAGAGAGAAAGAGAAAGTGGTGGAGAGAGAAAGTGGCGGAGAGAGAAAGAGAAAGTGGTGGAGAGAGAAAGAGAAAGTGGCGGAGAGAGAAAGAGAAAGTGGTGGAGAGAGAAAGTGGCGGAGAGAGAAAGAGAAAGTGGTGGAGAGAGAAAGTGGCAGAGAGAGAAAGAGAAAGTGGTGGAGAGAGAAAGTGGCAGAGAGAGTGGTGGAAAGAGAAAGTGGTGGAGAGAGAAAGTGGCAGAGAGAAAAGAAAGTGGTGGAGAGAGAAAGTGGCAGAGAGAGAAAAGAAAGTGGTGGGAGAGAGAAAGTGGTGGAGAGAGAAAGTGGCAGAGAGAGAAAGAGAAAGTGGTGGAGAGAGAAAGAGGTGGGAGAGAAAGTGGTGGAGGAGAAAGTGGTGGAGAGAGAAAGTGGGGAGAGAGAAAGTGGTGGAGAGAGAAAGTGGTGGAGAGAGAAAGAGAAAGTGGTGGAGAGAGAAAGAGAAAGTGGTGGAGAGAGAAAGTGGTGAGAGAGAAGAGAAAGTGGTGAGAGAGAAAGTGGTGGAGAGAGAAGAGAAAGTGGTGGAGAGAGAAAGTGGTGGAGAGAGAAAGTGGTGGAGAGAGAAAGTGGGGAGAGAGAAAGTGGGGAGAGAGAAAGTGGGGGAGAGAGAAAGTGGGGAGAGAGAAAGTGGTGGAGAGTGGTGAAAGAGAAAGTGGTGGAGAGAGACAGTGGTGGAGAGAGAAAGTGGTGGAGAGAGAAAGTGGTGGAGAGAGAAAGTGGTGGAGAGAGAAAGTGGTGGAGAGAGAAAGTGGTGGAGAGAGAAAGAGAAAGTGGTGGAGAGAGAAAGAGAAAGTGGTGGAGAGAGAAAGTGGTGGAGAGAGAAAGTGGGGGAGAGAGAAAGTGGGGGAGAGAGAAAGTGGGGGAGAGAGAAAGTGGGGGAGAGAGAAAGTGGGGGAGAGAGAAAGTGGGGGAGAGAGAAAGTGGTGGAGAGAGAAAGTGGTGGAGAGAGAAAGTGGTGGAGAGAGAAAGTGGTGGAGAGAGAAAGTGGTGGAGAGAGAAAGTGGTGGAGAGAGAAAGTGGTGGAGAGAGAAAGTGGTGGAGAGAGAAAGAGAAAGTAGGGTTAGAGATAGTCAAACATGTTAAGTGTATGACTGTACCACCAGTTTGTGTATCAACAATCAGAGCACAGAACATTAAGAACACCTTCCTAACACTGAGTTGTTGCTCTCAGAACAGCATAAATTCATCACTGTGCTTCCCACAGTTGTGTCAAGTTGACTGGATGTCCTTTGGGTGGTGGACCGTTCTTGATACACACAGGAAACTGTTGAGCGTGAAAAACACAGCAGCGTTGCAGTTCTTAACTTCTTTGGAACTGGGGGGCAGTATTGAGTAGCTTGGATGAATAAGGTGACCAGAGTAAACTGCCTGCTACTCAGGCCCAGAAGCTAGAATACGCATATAGTAGATTTGGATAGAAAACACTCTGATGTTTCTAAAACTGTTTGAATGATGTCTGAGTATAACAGAACTCATATGGCAGGTAAAAACCTGAGAAAAAATCCAACCAGGAAGTGGGAAATCTGAGGTTTGTAGTTTTGTGTCTATGGGGTCATATTGCACTTCCTACGGCTTCCACTAGATGGCAACAGTCTGGCAAAGTGCCATGAGCTCAGCCAGGCGCCCGGCCGTGAGAGGTAGCTGCGTTCCTTGTCATTTCTAAAGTCAAAGGAATTGTCCGGTTGAAACATTATTGAAGATAAAAACATCCTAAAGATTGATTCTATACATTGTTTGACATGTCTCTACGAATTTGCAATATAAAACTTTTGACTTTCGTCTGAACCATTTGCTCGCGCATTGTGCATTTGGCTTACTGGGCTAAACTCGCAAACAAAAAGGAGGTATTTGAACATAAATAATGGACTTTATCGAACAAAACAAACATTTATTGTGGAACTGGGATTCCTGGGAGTGCATTCCGATGAAGATCATCAAAGGTAAGTGAATATTTATAACGCCTCTCCTTTGGAAAATGGCTGTATGTTTTTCCGTGGCTAGGCGCTGACCTAACATAATCACATGGTGTGCTTTCGCCGTAAAGCCTTTTTGAAATCAGACACTGTGGCTGGATTAACAAGAAGTTAAGCTTTAAAATGGTGTATAATCCTTGTACATTTGAGGAATTTTAATCTGATTTTAATTAATAATTAATTAATTTAATTTAATTTGATTTCTGTTTTGAATTTGGCCACTGCAATTTCACTGGCTGTTGGCAAGGTGGGATGCTAGCGCCCAGAGAAGTTAACAAACCAGTGTGCACTTACTACCATACCCTGTTCAAACGGCACATTAGTCTGGTCTTGCCCATTCATCTTCTGAATGACCCACATATATATCCATGTCTCAATTGTCTCAAGGCTTAAAAATCCTTTTTTAACCTGTCCCCTTCATCTACACTGATTTAAAGTGGGTTTTAACAAGTTTAACATCAATAAGGCATCATAACTTTCACCTGGTCAGTCTATGTCATGGAAAGAGGAGGTGTTCCTAATGTTCTGTATACTCGGTGTGTGTGTGTGTTCTATACACCTGTTCTGGGGGGAAGTTGTGCAGTAGCTGATGGATGTTGTTGCTGTACTGGCACTGCCAGTGGTGGCGAGCCCAGGTGACACAGTCGGCCCAGCTGCGAGGGCAGTCGATCACCAAACTCTTATAGACGGCCTCCAACACTTCTAGAGGTTGGGCTCCAGGCAGCTTCAGGGTCCTCTCCAGGAACTTAGCATCTCTGGATCATAAAACATCAATTTAGAAGAGCACCAGCTAGGAGCCTTCAACTTAGAAGAGCACCAGCTAGGAGCCTTCAACTTAGAAGAGCACCAGCTAGGAGCCTTCAACTTAGAAGAGCACCAGCTAGGAGTCTTCAACTTAGAAGAGCACCAGCTAGGAGCCCTTCAACTTAGAAGAGCACCAGCTAGGAGCCTTCAACTGAGAAGAGCACCAGCTAGGAGCCCTTCAACTTAGAAGAGCACCAGCTAGGAGCCTTCAACTTAGAAGAGCACCAGCTAGGAGCCTTCAACTTAGAAGAGCACCAGCTAGGAGCCTTCAACTTAGAAGAGCACCAGCTAGGAGCCTTCAACTTAGAAGAGCACCAGCTAGGAGTCTTCAACTTAGAAGAGCACCAGCTAGGAGCCTTCAACTTAGAAGAGCACCAGCTAGGAGCCTTCAATTTAGAAGAGCACCAGCTAGGAGCCCTTCAATTTAGAAGAGCACCAGCTAGGAGCCTTCAATTTAGAAGAGCACCAGCTAGGAGCCTTCAACTTAGAAGAGCACCAGCTAGGAGCCTTCAATTTAGAAGAGCACCAGCTAGGAGCCTTCAATTTAGAAGAGCACCAGCTAGGAGCCTTCAATTTAGAAGAGCACCAGCTAGGAGCCTTCAATTTAGAAGAGCACCAGCTAGGAGCCTTCAACTTAGAAGAGCACCAGCTAGGAGCCTTCAACTTAGAAGAGCACCAGCTAGGAGCCCTTCAACTTAGAAGAGCACCAGCTAGGAGCCCTTCAACTTAGAAGAGCACCAGCTAGGAGCCTTCAACTGAGAAGAGCACCAGCTAGGAGCCCTTCAACTTAGAAGAGCACCAGCTAGGAGCCTTCAACTTAGAAGAGCACCAGCTAGGAGCCTTCAACTTAGAAGAGCACCAGCTAGGAGCCTTCAACTTAGAAGAGCACCAGCTAGGAGCCTTCACCTTAGAAGAGCACCAGCTAGGAGCCCTTCAATTTAGAAGAGCACCAGCTAGGAGCCTTCAATTTAGAAGAGCACCAGCTAGGAGCCTTCACCTTAGAAGAGCACCAGCTAGGAGCCCTTCAATTTAGAAGAGCACCAGTAACAGTGGCTTACGAAAGTATTCACCCCCCCCCTTGTAATTTTGATCTATTTTGTTGCCTTACAACCTGGAATTAAAATATATTTTTGGGGCGTTTGTATCATTTGATTTACACAACATTCCTACCACTTTGAAGATGCAAAATATTTTTGTAAAGACACAAATATAGAAAACTTTAGCATGCAAAACTATTCACCCCCAAAGTCAATACTTTGTAGAGCAACCTTTTACAGCAATTACAGCTGCAAAGCCTCTTGGGGCATGTCTCTACAAGCTTGGCACATCTAGCCACTGAGATGTTTGTCCGTTCTTCAAGGCAAAACTGCTCCTTCAAGTTGGATGGGTTCCACTTGTGTACAGCAATCTTTAAGTCATACCACAGATTCTCAATTGGAATGAGGTCTGGGCTTTGACTAGGCCATTCCAAGACATTTAAATTTAAATGTTTCCCCTTAAAGCACTCGGGTGTTGCTTTATCAGTATGCTTAAGACCATTGTCCTGCTGGAAGGTGAACCTCCATCCCAGTCTCAAGAATTTCCCTGTATTTAGCGCCATCCATCAATCCTTCAATTCTGACCAGTTTCCCTGCAGATGAAAAACATGCTGCCACCACCATGCTTCACTGTGGGGATGGTGTTCTCGGGGTGATGAGAGATGTTGGGTTTGTGCCAGACAGTGTTTTCCTTGATGGCCAAAAAGCTACATTTTTGTCTCATCTGACCAGAGTACCTGCTTTCATATGTTTGGGGAGTCTCGGTGGTGGTTCATTTCTTTACTATCAAATGAGATAAATGTATCACACAAGTAAGAGTTATACTTAAACTAAATGTTGTATCACTTATTAATAAGGGGGCAAGTCAATACAACACACAAACATAAAGTGAATCGATTTGAGTTGTCTACGATAATGGTGGCTGGTCGGCGAATTATACGATCAGATGATTTGTTGAGAGCCCCGAGACAAAATGACAAAATTACAAAGGTATTTTATAGCCAAGATACACCCCTTTCAACCTACATGACCAACAGATGTATAGAATGGGACACAGAGTTAAGATTTGTATGAAAGATACTGTCTGCTGTGAATTATAAGTATCTGCTGTGTCAACAGTTCTGTCTCATTGTTCAGACCAGGGTCTGGCCCTCTCAGAAGCATTAACTCACGCTTCAGTTTCATCACCCAAAAGACATCATAAATCTCCGGTCAGCGTTCTCTCCCAGAGGCCCAGATGAGCGTTCTAACAACCCCTTATTCCGTTTCATAAAACAGCCATTTAATGCAATAATAAATATTAAATAAATAATAATAGCATTATAACATAATCTTGGAATTTTCCACCGTATCTCCCACATGCCTTTTTGCAAACACCAAATGTGGTTGCTTATTTCTTTCTTTTTTGAAATTTATTTTAACCTTTATTTAACCAGGCAAGTCAGTTAAGAACACATTCTTATTTTCAATGACGGCCTGGGAACAGTGGGTTTAACTGCCCTGTTCAGGGGCAGAACGACAGCTCGGGGGTTTGAACTCGCAACCTTCCGGTTACTAGTCCAAAGCTCTAACCCTGCCGACCCTCTAAGCAATGGCTCGTTTCTGGCCACTCTTCCGTAAAGCCCAGCTCTGTGGAGTGTACGGTTTAAAGTGGTCCTATGGACAGATACTCCAATCTCCGCTGTGGAGCTTTGCAGCTCCTTCAGGGTTATCTTTGGTCTCTTTGTTCCCTCTCTGATTAATGCCCTCCTTGCCTGGTCTGTGAGTTTTGGTGGGCGGCCCTCTCCTGGCAGGTTTGTTGTGGTGCCATATTCTTTCCATTTTTTAATAATGGATTTAATGTTGCTCCGTGGGATGTTCAAAGTTTCTGATATTTTTTTATAACCCAACCCTGATCTGTATGGAGAGCCCCTTGGTCTTCATGGTGCCACTTGGTCTTCATGGTGCCCCTTGGTCTTCATGGTGCCCCTTGGTCTTCATGGTGCCCCTTGGTCTTCATGGTGCCCCTTGGTCTTCATGGTGCCCCTTGGTCTTCATGGTGCCCCTTGGTCTTCATGGTGCCCCTTGGTCTTCATGGTGCTCCTTGGTCTTCATGGTGCCCCTTGGTCTTCATGGTGCCCCTTGGTCTTCATGGTGCCCCTTGGTCTTCATGGTGCCCCTTGGTCTTCATGGTGCCCCTTGGTCTTCATGGTGCTCCTTGGTCTTCATGGTGCCCCTTGGTCTTCATGGTGCCCCTTGGTCTTCATGGTGCTCCTTGGTCTTCATGGTGCCCCTTGGTCTTCATGGTGCCCCTTGGTCTTCATGGTGCCCCTTGGTCTTCATGGTGCCCCTTGGTCTTCATGGTGCCCCTTGGTCTTCATGCTTGGTGGTGTTGCAGACTCTGGGGCCTTTCAGAACAGGTGTATATATACTGAGATCACATGACAAATCATGTGACACTTATTTTGCACACAGGTGAACTTTAACCAATTGTGTGACTTCTGAAGGTAATTGGTTGCACCAGATCATATTACAACACTTTTCTATTTAAAGATATATTTTCTTTAAAACAATTTTTTTCATTTCACTTCACCAATTTGTACTATTTTGTTTATGTCCATTAGATGAAATCCCAATAAAAATCAACTTAAATTACAGGTTGTAAAGCAACAAAATAGGAGAAACGCCAAGGCGGGTGAAATACTGTTGTAAGGCCCTGTATAAGCCTTCAGACAGAAAAGGCCTTTCAAAAGCCTGAGCTGTAGACTTACGTGAGGTACTGCATAGCATTCTCTGACGGCTGTTTAAACAGACCCTCAAACTCATCACGGGCCCACTGGAGAGGAGAAGGAGACACGAGAGTTACCACACACGGCATATAGAGGACATCAGTCGACAGGTGTGTGTGTGTGTGTGTGAGTGTGTAGACATCAGTCCCCGCAGGTTAGAGAGAGTGTGTGTGTGTTACCTGCAGGGTGTGTGTGTGTTACCTGCAGGGTGCGTGTGTTACCTGCAGGGTGCGTGTGTTACCTGCAGGGTGCGTGTGTTACCTGCAGGGTGCGTGTGTTACCTGCAGGGTGTGTGTGTTACCTGCAGGGTGCGTGTGTTACCTGCAGGGTGCGTGTGTTACCTGCAGGGTGCGTGTGTTACCTGCAGGGTGCGTGTGTTACCTGCAGGGTGCGTGTGTTACCTGCAGGGTGCGTGTGTTACCTGCAGGGTGCGTGTGTTACCTGCAGGGTGCGTGTGTTACCTGCAGGGTGCGTGTGTTACCTGCAGGGTGCGTGTGTTACCTGCAGGGTGCGTGTGTTACCTGCAGGGTGCGTGTGTTACCTGCAGGGTGCGTGTGTTACCTGCAGGGTGTGTGTGTTACCTGCAGGGTGTGTGTGTTACCTGCAGGGTGTGTGTGTTACCTGCAGGGTGTGTGTGTTACCTGCAGGGTGTGTGTGTTACCTGCAGGGTGCGTGTGTTACCTGCAGGGTGCGTGTGTTACCTGCAGGGTGCGTGTGTTACCTGCAGGGTGCGTGTGTTACCTGCAGGGTGTGTGTGTTACCTGCAGGGTGTGTGTGTTACCTGCAGGGTGTGTGTGTTACCTGCAGGGTGTGTGTGTTACCTGCAGGGTGTGTGTGTTACCTGCAGGGTGTGTGTGTTACCTGCAGGGTGTGTGTGTTACCTGCAGGGTGTGTGTGTTACCTGCAGGGTGTGTGTGTTACCTGCAGGGTGTGTGTGTTACCTGCAGGGTGTGTGTGTTACCTGCAGGGTGTGTGTGTTACCTGCAGGGTGTGTGTGTTACCTGCAGGGTGTGTGTGTTACCTGCAGGGGTGTGTGTTACCTGCAGGGTGTGTTCGATGGCGTTGGGGAAGTTCTTCAGCGTGCAGATGGGGATGGACTTCTCCGGGGGGTCCTGGGAGGAGCTGTATGACTCTGTCAGGAAGGGGATGACCACCTGAACGTTTCCCTTGGTGCCCAGAGTCCCGGACTCTAACAGGGGCTTCCTGTAGTAGACACACCTCCGGTCCATATACATACCTACAGGACAGACAATATGACTAACAGGGGCTTCCTGTAGTAGACACACCTCCGGTCCATATACATACCTACAGGACAGACAATATGACTAACAGGGGCTTCCTGTAGTAGACACACCTCCGGTCCATATACATACCTACAGGACAGACAATATGACTAACAGGGGCTTCCTGTAGTAGACACACCTCCGGTCCATATACATACCTACAGGACAGACAATATGACTAACAGGGGCTTCCTGTAGTAGACACACCTCCGGTCCATATACATACCTACAGGACAGACAATATGACTAACAGGGGCTTCCTGTAGTAGACACACCTCCGGTCCGTATACATACCTACAGGACAGACAATATGACACTCTAACAGGGGCTTCCTGTAGTAGACACACCTCCGGTCCATATACATACCTACAGGACAGACAATATGACTAACAGGGGCTTCCTGTAGTAGACACACCTCCGGTCCATATACATACCTACAGGACAGACAATATGACTAACAGGGGCTTCCTGTAGTAGACACACCTCCGGTCCGTATACATACCTACAGGACAGACAATATGACTAACAGGGGCTTCCTGTAGTAGACACACCTCCGGTCCGTATACATACCTACAGGACAGACAATATGACTAACAGGGGCTTCCTGTAGTAGACACACCTCCGGTCCATATACATACCGACAGGACAGACAATATGACTAACAGGGGCTTCCTGTAGTAGACACACCTCCGGTCCATATACATACCTACAGGACAGACAATATGACTAACAGGGGCTTCCTGTAGTAGACACACCTCCGGTCCGTATACATACCTACAGGACAGACAATATGACTAACAGGGGCTTCCTGTAGTAGACACACCTCCGGTCCATATACATACCTACAGGACAGACAATATGACTAACAGGGGCTTCCTGTAGTAGACACACCTCCGGTCCATATACATACCTACAGGACAGACAATATGACTAACAGGGGCTTCCTGTAGTAGACACACCTCCGGTCCATATACATACCTACAGGACAGACAATATGACTAACAGGGGCTTCCTGTAGTAGACACACCTCCGGTCCATATACATACCGACAGGAGAGGGACATTCACATAGCACAATTGTTCCCAATATATAAATCGACCCCTCCCCCCCGGGCACCTCTTCCTCAGCCCTAAACAATCTAATTGAACCGGCCCAGCCCCCCTGGACTCCTCTTCCTCAGCCCTAAACAATCTAATTGTACCGGCCCAGCCCCCCTGGACTCCTCTTCCTCAGCCCTAAACAATCTAATTGAACCGGCCCAGCCCCCCTGGACTCCTCTTCCTCAGCCCTAAACAATCTAATTGAACCGGCCCAGCCCCCCTGGACTCCTCTTCCTCAGCCCTAAACAACCTAATTGAACCGGCCCAGCCCCCCTGGACTCCTCTTCCTCAGCCCTAAACAACCTAATTGAACCGGCCCAGCCCCCCTGGACTCCTCTTCCTCAGCCCTAAACAATCTAATTGTACCGGCCCAGCCCCCTGGACTCCTCTTGATAACCTCCTATTGATAACTGTGGAGATGATACCGCCTGTTGATAACTGTGGAGACGATACCGCCTGTAGCTGTTGATAACTGTGGAGACCTTACCGCCTGTTGATAACTGTGGAGACTATACCGCCTGTTGATAACTGTGGAGACGATACCGCCTGTTGATAACTGTGGAGACTATACCGCCTGTAGCTGTTGATAACTGTGGAGACCTTACCGCCTGTTGATAACTGTGGAGACGATACCGCCTGTTGATAACTGTGGAGACGATACCGCCTGTTGATAACTGTGGAGACTATACCGCCTGTTGATAACTGTGGAGACTATACCGCCTGTTGATAACTGTGGAGACTATACCGCCTGTTGATAACTGTGGAGACTATACCGCCTGTTGATAACTGTGGAGACTATACCGCCTGTTGATAACTGTGGAGACTATACCGCCTGTTGATAACTGTGGAGACTATACCGCCTGTTGATAACTGTGGAGACTATACCGCCTGTTGATAACTGTGGAGACTATACCGCCTGTTGATAACTGTGGAGACTATACCGCCTGTTGATAACTGTGGAGACTATACCGCCTGTTGATAACTGTGGAGACTATACCGCCTGTTGATAACTGTGGAGACTATACCGCCTGTTGATAACTGTGGAGACTATACCGCCTGTTGATAACTGTGGAGACTATACCGCCTGTTGATAACTGTGGAGACTATACCGCCTGTTGATAACTGTGGAGACTATACCGCCTGTTGATAACTGTGGAGACTATACCGCCTGTTGATAACTGTGGAGACTATACCGCCTGTTGATAACTGTGGAGACTATACCGCCTGTTGATAACTGTGGAGACTATACCGCCTGTTGATAACTGTGGAGACTATACCGCCTGTTGATAACTGTGGAGACTATACCGCCTGTTGATAACTGTGGAGACTATACCGCCTGTTGATAACTGTGGAGACTATACCGCCTGTTGATAACTGTGGAGACTATACCGCCTGTTGATAACTGTAGAGACTATACCGCCTGTTGATAACTGTGGAGACTATACCGCCTGTTGATAACTGTGGAGACTATACACCTGTAGCCGTTGATAACTGTGGAGACTATACCGCCTGTTGATAACTGTGGAGACTATACCGCCTGTTGATAACTGTGGAGACGATACCGCCTGTTGATAACTGTGGAGACTATACCGCCTGTTGATAACTGTGGAGACGATACCGCCTGTTGATAACTGTGGAGACTATACCGCCTGTTGATAACTGTGGAGACTATACCGCCTGTTGATAACTGTGGAGACTATACCGCCCGTTGATAACTGTGGAGACTATACCGCCCGTTGATAACTGTGGAGACTATACCGCCTGTAGCCGTTGATAACTGTGGAGACGATACCGCCTGTTGATAACTGTGGAGACTATACCGCCTGTTGATAACTGTGGAGACTATACCGCCTGTTGATAACTGTGGAGACTATACACCTGTAGCCGTTGATAACTGTGGAGACTATACCGCCTGTTGATAACTGTGGAGACTATACCGCCTGTTGATAACTGTGGAGACTATACCGCCTGTTGATAACTGTGGAGACGATACCGCCTGTTGATAACTGTGGAGACTATACCGCCCTGTTGATAACTGTGGAGACTATACCGCCTGTTGATAACTGTGGAGACTATACCGCCCGTTGATAACTGTGGAGACGATACCGCCTGTTGATAACTGTGGAGACTATACCGCCTGTTGATAACTGTGGAGACTATACACCTGTAGCCGTTGATAACTGTGGAGACTATACCGCCTGTTGATAACTGTGGAGACTATACCGCCTGTTGATAACTGTGGAGACTATACCGCCTGTTGATAACTGTGGAGACTATACCGCCTGTTGATAACTGTGGAGACTATACCGCCTGTTGATAACTGTGGAGACTATACCGCCTGTTGATAACTGTGGAGACTATACCGCCTGTTGATAACTGTGGAGACTATACCGCCTGTTGATAACTGTGGAGACTATACCGCCTGTTGATAACTGTGGAGACTATACCGCCCGTTGATAACTGTGGAGACTATACCGCCCGTTGATAACTGTGGAGACTATACCGCCCGTTGATAAGCGTGGAGACTATACCGCCCGTTGATAACTGTGGAGACTATACCGCCCGTTGATAACTGTGGAGACTATACCGCCCGTTGATAACTGTGGAGACTATACCGCCCGTTGATAACTGTGGAGACTATACCGCCCGTTGATAACTGTGGAGACTATACCGCCCGTTGATAAGTGTGGAGACTATACCGTCCGTTGATAACTGTGGAGACTATACAGCCCGTTGATAACTGTGGAGACTATACAGCCCGTTGATAACTGTGGAGACGATACAGCCTGTTGATAACTGTGGAGACGATACAGCCCGTTGATAACTGTGGAGACTATACAGCCTGTTGATAACTGTGGAGACTATACAGCCTGTTGATAACTGTGGAGACTATACCGCCCGTTGATAACTGTGGAGACTATACCGCCTGTAGCCGTTGATAACTGTGGAGACGATACCGCCTGTTGATAACTGTGGAGACTATACAGCCTGTTGATAACTGTGGAGACTATACACCTGTAGCCGTTGATAACTGTGGAGACTATACCGCCTGTTGATAACTGTGGAGACTATACCGCCTGTTGATAACTGTGGAGACTATACCGCCTGTTGATAACTGTGGAGACGATACCGCCTGTTGATAACTGTGGAGACGATACCGCCCGTTGATAAGTGTGGAGACTATACCGCCCGTTGATAACTGTGGAGACTATACCGCCCGTTGATAACTGTGGAGACTATACCGCCTGTAGCCGTTGATAACTGTGGAGACGATACCGCCTGTTGATAACTGTGGAGACTATACCGCCTGTTGATAACTGTGGAGACTATACCGCCTGTTGATAACTGTGGAGACTATACACCTGTAGCCGTTGATAACTGTGGAGACTATACCGCCTGTTGATAACTGTGGAGACGATACCGCCTGTAGCTGTTGATAACTGTGGAGACTATACCGCCTGTTGATAACTGTGGAGACGATACCGCCTGTTGATAACTGTGGAGACTATACCGCCCGTTGATAACTGTGGAGACTATACCGCCCGTTGATAACTGTGGAGACTATACCGCCCGTTGATAAGTGTGGAGACTATACCGCCCGTTGATAACTGTGGAGACTATACCGCCCGTTGATAACTGTGGAGACTATACCGCCCGTTGATAACTGTGGAGACTATACCGCCCGTTGATAACTGTGGAGACTATACCGCCTGTTGATAACTGTGGAGACTATACACCTGTAGCCGTTGATAACTGTGGAGACTATACCGCCTGTTGATAACTGTGGAGACTATACCGCCTGTTGATAACTGTGGAGACTATACCGCCTGTTGATAACTGTGGAGACTATACCGCCTGTTGATAACTGTGGAGACTATACCGCCCGTTGATAACTGTGGAGACTATACCGCCCGTTGATAACTGTGGAGACTATACCGCCCGTTGATAACTGTGGAGACTATACCGCCCGTTGATAACTGTGGAGACTATACCGCCCGTTGATAACTGTGGAGACTATACCGCCCGTTGATAACTGTGGAGACTATACCGCCCGTTGATAAGCGTGGAGACTATACCGCCCGTTGATAACTGTGGAGACTATACCGCCCGTTGATAACTGTGGAGACTATACCGCCCGTTGATAACTGTGGAGACTATACCGCCCGTTGATAACTGTGGAGACTATACCGCCCGTTGATAACTGTGGAGACTATACCGCCCGTTGATAACTGTGGAGACTATACAGCCCGTTGATAACTGTGGAGACTATACAGCCCGTTGATAACTGTGGAGACGATACAGCCCGTTGATAACTGTGGAGACGATACAGCCCGTTGATAACTGTGGAGACTATACAGCCCGTTGATAACTGTGGAGACTATACCGCCCGTTGATAACTGTGGAGACTATACCGCCTGTAGCCGTTGATAACTGTGGAGACGATACCGCCTGTTGATAACTGTGGAGACTATACACCTGTAGCCGTTGATAACTGTGGAGACTATACCGCCTGTTGATAACTGTGGAGACTATACCGCCTGTTGATAACTGTGGAGACTATACCGCCTGTTGATAACTGTGGAGACTATACCGCCTGTTGATAACTGTGGAGACTATACCGCCTGTTGATAACTGTGGAGACTATACCGCCTGTTGATAACTGTGGAGACTATACCGCCTGTTGATAACTGTGGAGACTATACCGCCTGTTGATAACTGTGGAGACTATACCGCCCGTTGATAACTGTGGAGACTATACCGCCCGTTGATAACTGTGGAGACTATACAGCCCGTTGATAACTGTGGAGACTATACAGCCTGTTGATAACTGTGGAGACGATACAGCCTGTTGATAACTGTGGAGACGATACAGCCTGTTGATAACTGTGGAGACTATACAGCCTGTTGATAACTGTGGAGACTATACAGCCTGTTGATAACTGTGGAGACTATACAGCCTGTTGATAACTGTGGAGACTATACAGCCTGTTGATAACTGTGGAGACTATACAGCCTGTTGATAACTGTGGAGACTATACCGCCCGTTGATAACTGTGGAGACTATACCGCCTGTAGCCGTTGATAACTGTGGAGACGATACCGCCTGTTGATAACTGTGGAGACTATACAGCCTGTTGATAACTGTGGAGACTATACACCTGTAGCCGTTGATAACTGTGGAGACTATACCACCTGTTGATAACTGTGGAGACTATACCGCCCGTTGATAACTGTGGAGACTATACCGCCTGTAGCCATTGATAACTGTGGAGACTATACCGCCTGTCGATAACTGTGGAGACTATACCGCCTGTTGATAACTGTGGAGACTATACCACCTGTAGCTGTTGATAACTGTGGAGACTATACCGCCTGTTGATAACTGTGGAGACTATACCGCCTGTTGATAACTGTGGAGACTATACCGCCTGTTGATAACTGTGGAGACTATACCGCCTGTTGATAACTGTGGAGACTATACCGCCTGTTGATAACTGTGGAGACTATACCGCCTGTCGATAACTGTGGAGACGATACCGCCTGTCGATAACTGTGGAGACTATACCGCCTGTCGATAACTGTGGAGACTATACCGCCTGTAGCTGTTGATAACTGTGGAGACTATACCGCCTGTTGATAACTGTGGAGACTATACCGCCTGTCGATAACTGTGGAGACTATACCACCTGTAGCTGTTGATAACTGTGGAGACTATACCACCTGTTGATAACTGTGGAGACTATACCGCCTGTCGATAACTGTGGAGACTATACCGCCTGTTGATAACTGTGGAGACTATACCACCTGTAGCTGTTGATAACTGTGGAGACTATACCACCTGTTGATAACTGTGGAGACTATACCGCCTGTTGATAACTGTGGAGACTATCCCGCCTGTTGATAACTGTGGAGACGATACCGCCTGTAGCTGTTAATAACTGTGGAGACTATACCGCCTGTTGATAACTGTGGAGACTATACCGCATGTTGATAACTGTGGAGACTATACCGCCTGTTGATAACTGTGGAGACTATACCGCCTGTTGATAACTGTGGAGACTATACCGCCTGTTGATAACTGTGGAGACTATACCGCCTGTTGATAACTGTGGAGACTATACCGCCTGTTGATAACTGTGGAGACTATACCGCCTGTTGATAACTGTGGAGACTATACCGCCTGTTGATAACTGTGGAGACTATACCGCCTGTTGATAACTGTGGAGACTATACCGCCTGTTGATAACTGTGGAGACTATACCGCCTGTTGATAACTGTGGAGACTATACCGCCTGTTGATAACTGTGGAGACTATACCGCCTGTTGATAACTGTGGAGACTATACCGCCTGTTGATAACTGTGGAGACTATACCGCCTGTTGATAACTGTGGAGACTATACCGCCTGTTGATAACTGTGGAGACTATACCGCCTGTTGATAACTGTGGAGACTATACCGCCTGTTGATAACTGTGGAGACTATACCGCCTGTTGATAACTGTGGAGACTATACCGCCTGTTGATAACTGTGGAGACTATACCGCCTGTTGATAACTGTGGAGACTATACCGCCTGTTGATAACTGTGGAGACTATACCGCCTGTTGATAACTGTGGAGACTATACCGCCTGTTGATAACTGTGGAGACTATACCGCCTGTTGATAACTGTGGAGACTATACCGCCTGTTGATAACTGTGGAGACGATACCGCCTGTAGCTGTTGATAACTGTGGAGACTATACAGCCTGTTGATAACTGTGGAGACTATACACCTGTAGCCGTTGATAACTGTGGAGACTATACCGCCTGTTGATAACTGTGGAGACTATACCGCCTGTTGATAACTGTGGAGACTATACCGCCTGTTGATAACTGTGGAGACTATACCGCTTGTTGATAACTGTGGAGACTATACCGCCTGTTGATAACTGTGGAGACTATACCGCCTGTTGATAACTGTGGAGACTATACCGCCTGTTGATAACTGTGGAGACTATACCGCCTGTTGATAACTGTGGAGACTATACCGCCTGTTGATAACTGTGGAGACTATACCGCCTGTTGATAACTGTGGAGACTATACCGCCTGTTGATAACTGTGGAGACTATACCGCCTGTTGATAACTGTGGAGACCTGACCGCCTGTTGATAACTGTGGAGACTATACCGCCTGTTGATAACTGTGGAGACTATACCGCCTGTCGATAACTGTGGAGACTATACCGCCTGTTGATAACTGTGGAGACTATACCGCCTGTTGATAACTGTGGAGACTATACCGCCTGTTGATAACTGTGGAGACTATACCGCCTGTTGATAACTGTGGAGACTATACCGCCTGTTGATAACTGTGGAGACTATACCGCCTGTTGATAACTGTGGAGACTATACCGCCTGTTGATAACTGTGGAGACGATACCGCCTGTAGCCGTTGAAACCGATAGATAACGGTCGATAACGACAGCACACACGGTGCAGTAATGTTAAAAGTGCGTCTTACGCGCGTCAACGTTGTCCAGAGCGTTGGCGACTCCGTGGAGGCTCTCGAAGAAGTCGTCATCGTAGACGCGCTCCGTCTCGGGCCCGACGCGGTTCTGGTGTCCCGTGATCCGGATGGACGGGTTCATCTGCTTCACCGCCGCCGCCGCCGTCTCGCTCTTCATCTTCGTCACGTCCCACGGCCTGAATACAAAACAAAACAGTGCTTTATTTCATAAAAGATCCTTTGAAACCCGTAACCCTTTACAGAAGAACAATGAAACACAAGCAAACAAGAAGCAATAACAGCTCAATTAAAACACAAAGGTCTCCGTCCCCAAGGTCTCCGCCCCCAAGGTCTCCGCCCCCAAGGTCTCCGCCCCCAAGGTCTCCGCCCCAAGTGGTTCTCTATTCCATGTAGAGCGTCTGAACAGACTGTGCACTGATCTACAGTCCGCCCCAAGGTCTCCGCCCCAAGTGGTTCTCTATTCCATGTAGAGTTTCTGAACAGACTGTGCACTGATCTACAGTCCGCCCCAAGGTCTCCGCCCCAAGTGGTTCTCTATTCCATGTAGAGTATCTGAACAGACTGTGCACTGATCTACAGTCCGCCCCAAGGTCTCCGCCCCAAGTGGTTCTCTATTCCATGTAGAGTTTCTGAACAGACTGTGCACTGATCTACAGTCCGCCCCAAGGTCTCCGCCCCAAGTGGTTCTCTATTCCATGTAGAGTTTCTGAACAGACTGTGCACTGATCTACAGTCCGCCCCAAGGTCTCCGCCCCAAGTGGTTCTCTATTCCATGTAGAGCGTCTGAACAGACTGTGCACTGATCTACAGTCCGCCCCAAGGTCTCCGCCCCAAGTGGTTCTCTATTCCATGTAGAGTTTCTGAACAGACTGTGCACTGATCTACAGTCCGCCCCAAGGTCTCCGCCCCAAGTGGTTCTCTATTCCATGTAGAGTATCTGAACAGACTGTGCACTGATCTACAGTCCGCCCCAAGGTCTCCGCCCCAAGTGGTTCTCTATTCCATGTAGAGTATCTGAACAGACTGTGCACTGATCTACAGTCCGCCCCAAGGTCTCCGCCCCAAGTGGTTCTCTATTCCATGTAGAGTATCTGAACAGACTGTGCACTGATCTACAGTCCGCCCCAAGGTCTCCGCCCCAAGTGGTTCTCTATTCCATGTAGAGTGTCTGAACAGACTGTGCACTGATCTACAGTCCGCCCCAAGGTCTCCGCCCCAAGTGGTTCTCTATTCCATGTAGAGTATCTGAACAGACTGTGCACTGATCTACAGTAATGTGTTGGAAAGAGCCATTCAGACACCCGATGTCTAAACCAGTGTAATCACAGGGTCAAGGCTGAAGAGATGCTTGTGTTGCATCATTTAAACCCACCAAGGGTTAAGTTTACCCCCCTCCCTCCCTCTCACCTGAAGAGGAACTGTCTGTTGAGGTTGGATTTCTCAATGGTGTCCATGTCTGTCACGATGACCTCACCCTCTCCGCCAGCCAATCCAATCATGGCAAAGTTCTTGAGCAGCTCACAGCCAATAGCGCCAGCCCCAACCAGGAAGTAACGTTGTTTAGCCAGCACCTCCTGCAGCTGGGAGCCAAACACAGCGATCTGGCCGTCATAACGACTGTTCCTCTGGGGAGAGGGAGAGATGTCATTTAATAGTTTTCCCACAGGTAGAAGGAGAGGCTGTAAAGGAGAACAGGAGAGGCTGTAAAGGAGAACAGGAGAGGCTGTAAAGGAGAACAGGAGAGGCTGTAAAGGAGAACAGGAGAGGCTGTAAAGGAGAACAGGCGAGGCTGTAAAGGAGAACAGGAGAGGCTGTAAAGGAGAACAGGAGAGGCTGTAAAGGAGAACAGGAGAGGCTGTAAAGGAGAACAGGAGAGGCTGTAAAGGAGAACAGGAGAGGCTGTAAAGGAGAACAGGAGAGGCTGTAAAGGAGAACAGGTAGAAGGCGAGGCTGTAAAGGAGAACAGGCGAGGCTGTAAAGGAGAACAGGAGAGGCTGTAAAGGAGAACAGGAGAGGCTGTAAAGGAGAACAGGAGAGGCTGTAAAGGAGAACAGGGGAGGCTGTAAAGGAGAACAGGAGAGGCTGTAAAGGAGAACAGGGGAGGCTGTAAAGTTCTACTTGAAATAGTGGCATGATGTGTTTTGTGTCAGACCTGTAGTGCCTGTATGTGTTTGGCCTGTGAGGTGTGTGCATATTGGTGGGCGGTGTGTGTGAGTATGGGAGACGTCGGAGTGTGTGAAATGTACTCACAGGGGCACAGTCCTCCTCAGTGAGCATGGCTCCTCCCTCTTCCTCAGACAGACACTCCAGAGCATCAAAATACAGCCACTGCATCATGGGCATGAACTTCCCTGTACACGCCTAGGACACACACACACACACACACACACACACACACACACACACACACACACACACAGTATAACCATATTGAGCAGAAAGACAGTTTTGAGTAGACAGGAAGGTGAGCCGCTCCTTACCTTCATTACTTCCTGTGCGGCCAGTCCACCAATGAAAGCGTTTATTGGTGCCAGGTCGCCAGCGGAGACGAAGGCCAGTTTCTTAATGAGCTTGTCATCCAGCTCCTCCACTTTTGCTGACCCCGTCTGGCTGGAGTTAACCTCTTTAGCCAGGGACACCAACTCCTCTCCATCAGCCTGGAACACACCACAAAGCATTACATTGATAGGCATGACTACAAGGTGTGGAAAGCATTCCACAGGGATGCTGGCCATGTTGACTACAATGCTTCCAACAGTTGTGTCAAGATGGCTGGATGTCATTTGGAAGAAGAATTTGAAAGAATATGGCACCACAACAAACCTGCCAAGAGAGAACCGCCCACCAGGCAAGGAGGGCATTAAACAGAGAGGCAACAAAGAGACCAAAGATAACCCAGGAAGGAGCCGCAGAGCTCTACAGCTGAGATTGGAGTATCTGTCCATGGGACCACTTTAAGCGGTACACTCCACAGAGCTGGGCTTCACGGAAGAGTGGCCAGATAAAAGCCACTGCTTAAAGAAAAAAATAATAAAAGAAACACGTTTGGTGTTTGCCAAAAGGCATGTGGGAGAAGGCACTCTGGTCAGTTGAGACAAAAATTGATTTTTTTGGTCATCAAGGAAAACACTATGTCTGGCGCAAACCCGACATCTCTCATCACCCCGAGGTCACCATCCCCACAGTGAAGCATGGTGGTGGCAGCATGTTTTTCATCTGCAGGGAAACTGGTCAGAATTGAAGGATGGCGCTAAATAAATTCTTGAGGGAAAACGGTTCCAGTCTTCCAGAGATTTGAGACCGGGACGGAGGTTCACCTTCCAGCAGGACAATGGTCTTAAGCATACTGATAAAGCAACACTCAAGTGGTTTAAGGGGAAACATTTAAATGTCTTGGAATGGTCTAGTCAAAGCCCAGACCTCAATCCAATTGAGAATCTGTGGTATGACTTAAAGATTGCTGTACACCAGCGGAACCCATCCAACTTGAAGGAGCTGGAGCAGTTTTGCCTTGAAGACTGGGCAAAAATCACAGTGGCTAGATATGCCAATCTTAAAGAGACATGCCCTAAGAGACTTGCAGCTGTAATTTGCTCGACAAAGTATTGACTTTGGGGGGGTGAATAGTTATGCACGCTCAAGTTCTGTTTTGTCTTATTTTTTTGTTTGTTTCACAATAAAAAATATTTGGCATCTTCAAAGGGGTAGGCAACCCCCCCCAAAATCTATTTTAATACCAGGTTGTAGGGCAACAAAACAAGACAAATGCCAAGGGGGTGAATACTTTTGCAAGCCACTAATTTTTTTCGAGGCTTAAAAATCCTTCTTTAACCTGTCTTCTCACCATCTACACTGATTCAAGTGGACTTAACCCAGAGGTCAATGTCCGCACCCCAGAGAAACCGAATTAGCATAATGAAAAAATATGTCAGTTTAAACTAGAAATATGTGTTGGTTTTTTGCATTGGAGTACTGACAGAGTACTGACAGAGTACTGACAGAGTACTGACAGAGTACTGACAGAGTACTGACAGAGCTTGTACTGGTTGCATGTCAATGCGCCGCATCCGCCGTCGTCGTGGCGACAGAAAGGTGAAAGGTGACCGAGCTGTGTTTGTCAGAACATGAGACATCCTGGAAATCTGTCCACTTACAAAATAATCTGAAGAGATGACTCATTGACATGACGGTGTACTCCATTTTGCTCTACCCCCATAAGCATCTTGGGACTTGTAAATTGGTATAGGCGATTTGCCAACTTCTGTCTAACAGTTTGGGCTACACAGCATTATGCCCACTCTGTGGAAAGGTGAGATTCATGAACACGTACGTTGGTTGTTTTACTAAACCCACATGGCTCACAAGACTCATCTAAAGCCCCCTGGTACCGGTTGGGGAAAAAAATGAATCCAAGTACCTATGGAGACATTAGTGCCAAAATAAGGGGTTAAATACATGTTTAAAAAATAAATAAAATAACATTTCCTGATCTTATTTCTCTCTCTCTCAGATAGACATGTCAGAACAAACGGACCCATTTTATGGGCATAAACCTGCCTTCGGGTTGGGAGGGGTTTGGCCTTGTCCCACTGCGCTTTAGTGACTCCTTGTGGCGGGCCGGGTGCCTGCAAGCAGAACAGTGTTTCCTCCGACACGAGGTAAAAGCACACAAAAAAACTGGAAATTCACGAGAACCACAATGCCTACTCCGCCCATGCTCCACCAAGGGTTTCCAGCACACAGCTTTGACCTACTACAGTAGCTATGTTGGTCTATTGTACTTCAAACAATGTGTAGGCAGTAGCTTAGGATTCAAACCTTCTCAAACAGCCTGATTCATACCGTTAGAGGTGCTTCCAGAATAATGTGAAAGTATGAGGATTCTTCACACACCACAGTAATCCCATTCCGCAACATTTTCCATCTTTTTAAAATGATTAACATGACCTTTGCTTTTATACTTACAAGACCATCATACTTGATTGAGCTGTTTGTTATTGTAGTAATGTGGTGCCTTATAGTATCGTACTTCCTTAAAATTAAGACTAGTCGTCTTCCATAAACCAGTACAGACTAGTCGTCTTCCATAAACCAGTACAGACTAGTCGTCTTCCATAAACCAGTACAGACTAGTCGTCTTCCATAAACCAGTACAGACTAGTCGTCTTCCATAAACCAGTACAGACTAGTCGTCTTCCATAAACCAGTACAGACTAGTCGTCTTCCATAAACCAGTACAGACTAGTCGTCTTCCATAAACCAGTACAGACTAGTCGTCTTCCATAAACCAGTACAGACTAGTCGTCTTCCATAAACCAGTACAGACTTGTCGTCTTCCATAAACCAGTACAGACTAGTCGTCTTCCATAAACCAGTACAGACTTGTCGTCTTCCATAAACCAGTACAGACTTGTCGTCTTCCATAAACCAGTACAGACTTGTCGTCTTCCATAAACCAGTACAGACTAGTCGTCTTCCATAAACCAGTACAGACTAGTAGTCTTCCATAAACCAGTACAGACTAGTCGTCTTCCATAAACCAGTACAGACTAGTCGTCTTCCATAAACCAGTACAGACTAGTCGTCTTCCATAAACCAGTACAGACTAGTCGTCTTCCATAAACCAGTACAGACTAGTCGTCTTCCATAAACCAGTACAGACTAGTCGTCTTCCATAAACCAGTACAGACTTGTCGTCTTCCATAAACAGTACAGACTAGTCGTCTTCCATAAACCAGTACAGACTAGTCGTCTTCCATAAACCAGTACAGACTTGTCAGTCTCCAGCACAGACTAGTTCCATAAACCAGACAGACTAGTCGTCTTCCATAAACCAGTACAGACTTGTCGTCTTCCATAAACAGTACAGACTAGTCGTCTTCCATAAACCAGTACAGACTTGTCGTCTTCCATAAACCAGTACAGACTAGTCGTCTTCCATAAACCAGTACAGACTTGTCGTCTTCCATAAACCAGTACAGACTTGTCGTCTTCCATAAACCAGTACAGACTAGTCGTCTTCCATAAACCAGTACAGACTTGTCGTCTTCCATAAACCAGTACAGACTAGTCGTCTTCCATAAACCAGTACAGACTTGTCGTCTTCCATAAACCGGTACAGACTTGTCGTCTTCCATAAACCAGTACAGACTAGTCGTCTTCCATAAACCAGTACAGACTAGTCGTCTTCCATAAACCAGTACAGACTAGTAGTCTTCCATAAACCAGTACAGACTAGTCGTCTTCCATAAACCAGTACAGACTAGTCGTCTTCCATAAACCAGTACAGACTAGTCGTCTTCCATAAACCAGTACAGACTAGTCGTCTTCCATAAACCAGTACAGACTAGTCGTCTTCCATAAACCAGTACAGACTAGTCGTCTTCCATAAACCAGTACAGACTAGTCGTCTTCCATAAACCAGTACAGACTAGTCGTCTTCCATAAACCAGTACAGACTAGTCGTCTTCCATAAACCAGTACAGACTAGTCGTCTTCCATAAACCAGTACAGACTAGTCGTCTTCCATAAACCAGTACAGACTAGTAGTCTTCCATAAACCAGTACAGACTAGTCGTCTTCCATAAACCAGTACAGACTAGTCGTCTTCCATAAACCAGTACAGACTTGTTGTCGTCTTCCATAAACCAGTACAGACTTGTTGTCTTCCATAAACCAGTACAGACTAGTCGTCTTCCATAAACCAGTACAGACTAGTCGTCTTCCATAAACCAGTACAGACTTGTAGTCTTCCATAAACCAGTACAAACTAGTCGTCTTCCATAAACCAGTACAGACTAGTCGTCTTCCATAAACCAGTACAGACTTGTTGTCTTCCATAAACCAGTACAGACTTGTTGTCGTCCATAAACCAGTACAGACTAGTCGTCTTCCATAAACCAGTACAGACTAGTAGTCTTCCATAAACCAGTACAGACTAGTCGTCTTCCATAAACCAGTACAGACTAGTCGTCTTCCATAAACCAGTACAGACTTGTCGTCTTCCATAAACCAGTACAGACTAGTCGTCGTCTTCCATAAACCAGTACAGACTTGTCATCTTCCATAAACCAGTACAGACTTGTTGTCGTCCATAAACCAGTACAGACTTGTTGTCGTCCATAAACCAGTACAGAAGAACAGCATGGAAGCCAAGAATGGAAGCTTATTTTCAACTTCCCGGTGCTTTTGGAATGGCAGCTGGGGAAGCACCCCAGGGAAGCCGAAAATAAGTAGAACACATTCATTCTTGTTCACAAGATTTGATTGATGGGATTATCATTATGTGTGTGTGTGTGTGTGTGTGTGTGTGTGTGTGTGTGTGTACCTGGCACCAGGGCTTGGGCAGCCTGTTGTGTTTCCTCTGGTAGCTGTGTAGAGCCTGGAAGCCCAGTTACAGGTGTGTGTGTGTGTATACAGGTGTGTGTGTATACAGGTGTGTGTGTATACAGGTGTGTGTGTGTGTGTATACAGGTGTGTGTGTGTGTGTGTGTATACAGGTGTGTGTGTGTGTGTGTGTATACAGGTGTGTGTGTATACAGGTGTGTGTGTGTGTGTGTGTGTGTATACAGGTGTGTGTGTGTGTGTATACAGGTGTGTGTGTGTGTGTATACAGGTGTGTGTGTGTACCTGGCACCAGGGCTTGGGCAGCCTGTTGTGTTTCCTCTGGTAGCTGTGTAGAGCCTGGAAGCCCAGGTACAGGTGTGCGTGTGTGTGTATACAGGTGTGTGTGTGTGTTGTGTGTGTGTGTATACAGGTGTGTGTGTGTACCTGGCACCAGGGCTTGGGCAGCCTGCTGTGTTTCCTCTGGTAGCTGTGTAGAGCCTGGAAGCCCAGGTGAAGCTGTCCTGGTCGCTCAAATTTGGCAAAGTCTGTCACCACAAACTCTGGCTCTGCCATGGAGGTGGTGAAGGATTTCTACAGAGAGAGAGAGAGAAGGCGAGACGCGAATTAACATTTTACATTACATTTAAGTCATTTAGCAAACGCTCACCTTTCTTCCAGCAAGTAATAGTGAACTATGCACTGTTGGAGATTATGTTACTGGTGAAATCTACATGTCGTGGTTAGTCACAAACTACATTTCCCCCCATTGATCTGTTACGCAACCTGCCCATTTTACCAGGCTTGTACCCACTACATTAAACATTGGTCTCATGACAGTAAACTGTCTGCCACATCACAGTAACAGAACGGGTTAACGAGAACCAACACATTCCTCTACATGAACTTGTACCCACTACATTAAACATTGGTCTCATGACAGTAAACTGTCTGCCACATCACAGTAACAGAACGGGTTAACGAGAACCAACACATTCCTCTACATGAACTTGACACCATGACAATGTCTGGTACTTACGAAGGCCACCTTCTGGGGCATCTTGACCTGAGAGACGATGCCTCCCCTGACGTAGTCGGAGAACCCTGTGGTGTCACCGATACTGAAGGTGTAGGGGCCTGGACGGAGAGAGAGAGAGGGGGATGGACGGAGAGAGAGGGGGACGGAAGGAGAGAGAGGGGGGACGGAGAGAGAGAGGGGGACGGAGAGAGGGGGGACGGAAGGAGAGAGAGAGAGGGGGACGGAAGGAGAGAGAGAGAGAGAGAGGGACACGGAAGGAGAGAGAGAGAGAGAGAGGGACACGGAAGGAGAGAGAGAGAGAGAGGGACACGGAAGGAGAGAGAGAGAGGACACGGAAGGAGAGAGAGAGAGAGAGGGACACGGAAGGAGGAGAGAGAGAGAGAGGGGGGGACACGGAGGAGAGAGAGAGAGAGGGACACGGAAGGAGAGAGAGAGGGGACGGACACGGAAGGAGAGAGAGAGGGGGACGGACGGAGAGAGAGGGGGGACGGACGGAGAGAGAGAGGGGGACGGACGGAGAGAGGGGGGACGGACGGAGAGAGAGGGGGACGGACGAGAGAGAGAGGGGGACGGACGGAGAGAGGGGGACGGACGGAGAGAGAGAGGGGACGGACGGAGAGAGAGGGGGACGGACGGGAGGAGAGAGGGGACGGACGGAGAGAGAGAGGGGACGGACGGAGAGAGAGAGGGGGGGACGGAGAGAGAGAAGGGGGAGGACGGAGAGAGAGAGAGGGGACGGACGGAGAGAGAGGGGGGACGGACGGAGAGAGAGGGGGACAGACGGAGAGAGAGAGGGGGACAGACGGAGAGAGAGGGGGACGGACGGAGAGAGAGAGGGGACGGACGGAGAGAGAGAGAGGGGACGGACGGAGAGGGGACGGCCTGGAGAGAGAGGGGGGACGGAGAGAGAGGGGACGGAGAGAGAGAACTGTACTTACTTCAGAAGACTTCTTCCAGAATAGGAAATACACAGCCTGGTCCCAGTAGTACTGTGATACACAGCCTGGTCCCAGTAGTACTGTGATTCACAGCCTGGTCCCAGTAGTACTGTGATTCGCAGCCTGGTCCCAGTAGTACTGTGATTCACAGCCTGGTCCCAGTAGTACTGTGATTCACAGCCTGGTCCCAGTAGTACTGTGATTCACAGCCTGGTCCCAGTAGTACTGTGATTCGCAGCCTGGTCCCAGTAGTACTGTGATTCGCAGCCTGGTCCCAGTAGTACTGTGATTCACAGCCTGGTCCCAGTAGTACTGTGATTCACAGCCTGGTCCCAGTAGTACTGTGATTCACAGCCTGGTCCCAGTAGTACTGTGATTCACAGCCTGGTCCCAGTAGTACTGTGATTCGCAGCCTGGTCCCAGTAGTACTGTGATTCACAGCCTGGTCCCAGTAGTACTGTGATTCACAGCCTGGTCCCAGTAGTACTGTGATTCACAGCCTGGTCCCAGTAGTACTGTGATTCGCAGCCTGGTCCCAGTAGTACTGTGATTCGCAGCCTGGTCCCAGTAGTACTGTGATTCGCAGCCTGGTCCCAGTAGTACTGTGATTCGCAGCCTGGTCCCAGTAGTACTGTGATTAACAGCCTGGTGCTAGGACTGTTGAGCAGCCTGGTCCCAGTAGTACTGTGATTCACAGCCTGGTCCCAGTAGTACTGTGATTCACAGCCTGGTCCCAGTAGTACTGTGATTCACAGCCTGGTCCCAGTAGTACTGTGATTCACAGCCTGGTCCCAGTAGTACTGTGATTCACAGCCTGGTCCCAGTAGTACTGTGATTCACAGCCTGGTCCCAGTAGTACTGTGATTCACAGCCTGGTCCCAGTAGTACTGTGATTCACAGCCTGGTCCCAGTAGTACTGTGATTCACAGCCTGGTCCCAGTAGTACTGTGATTCACAGCCTGGTCCCAGTAGTACTGTGATTCACAGCCTGGTCCCAGTAGTACTGTGATTCACAGCCTGGTCCCAGTAGTACTGTGATTCACAGCCTGGTCCCAGTAGTACTGTGATTCGCAGCCTGGTCCCAGTAGTACTGTGATTCACAGCCTGGTCCCAGTAGTACTGTGATTCGCAGCCTGGTCCCAGTAGTACTGTGATTCACAGCCTGGTCCCAGTAGTACTGTGATTCGCAGCCTGGTCCCAGTAGTACTGTGATTCGCAGCCTGGTCCCAGTAGTACTGTGATTCGCAGCCTGGTCCCAGTAGTACTGTGATTCACAGCCTGGTCCCAGTAGTACTGTGATACACAGCCTGGTCCCAGTAGTACTGTGATTCACAGCCTGGTCCCAGTAGTACTGTGATTCGCAGCCTGGTCCCAGTAGTACTGTGATTCGCAGCCTGGTCCCAGTAGTACTGTGATTACACAGCCTGGTCCCAGTAGTACTGTGATTCGCAGCCTGGTCCCAGTAGTACTGTGATTCACAGCCTGGTCCCAGTAGTACTGTGATTCACAGCCTGGTCCCAGTAGTACTGTGATTCGCAGCCTGGTCCCAGTAGTACTGTGATTCGCAGCCTGGTCCCAGTAGTACTGTGATTCGCAGCCTGGTCCCAGTAGTACTGTGATTCGCAGCCTGGTCCCAGTAGTACTGTGATTCGCAGCCTGGTCCCAGTAGTACTGTGATTCACAGCCTGGTCCCAGTAGTACTGTGATTCACAGCCTGGTCCCAGTAGTACTGTGATTCGCAGCCTGGTCCCAGTAGTACTGTGATTCACAGCCTGGTCCCAGTAGTACTGTGATTCACAGCCTGGTCCCAGTAGTACTGTGATTCACAGCCTGGTCCCAGTAGTACTGTGATTCGCAGCCTGGTCCCAGTAGTACTGTGATTCACAGCCTGGTCCCAGTAGTACTGTGATTCGCAGCCTGGTCCCAGTAGTACTGTGATTCGCAGCCTGGTCCCAGTAGTACTGTGATTCACAGCCTGGTCCCAGTAGTACTGTGATTCACAGCCTGGTCCCAGTAGTACTGTGATTCACAGCCTGGTCCCAGTAGTACTGTGATTCACAGCCTGGTCCCAGTAGTACTGTGATTCGCAGCCTGGTCCCAGTAGTACTGTGATTCGCAGCCTGGTCCCAGTAGTACTGTGATTCGCAGCCTGGTCCCAGTACTGTGATTCGCAGCCTGGTCCTAGTAGTACTGTGATTCACAGCCTGGTCCCAGTACTGTGATTCGCAGCCTGGTGCTAGTAGTACTGTGATTCACAGCCTGGTCCCAGTAGTACTGTGATTCGCAGCCTGGTCCCAGTACTGTGATTCGCAGCCTGGTGCTAGTAGTACTGTGATTCACAGCCTGGTCCCAGTAGTACTGTGATTCACAGCCTGGTCCCAGTAGTACTGTGATTCACAGCCTGGTCCCAGTAGTACTGTGATTCACAGCCTGGTCCCAGTAGTACTGTGATTCACAGCCTGGTCCCAGTAGTACTGTGATTCACAGCCTGGTCCCAGTAGTACTGTGATTCGCAGCCTGGTCCCAGTAGTACTGTGATTCGCAGCCTGGTCCCAGTAGTACTGTGATTCGCAGCCTGGTCCCAGTAGTACTGTGATTCGCAGCCTGGTCCCAGTAGTACTGTGATTCGCAGCCTGGTCCCAGTAGTACTGTGATTCGCAGCCTGGTCCCAGTAGTACTGTGATTCGCAGCCTGGTCCCAGTAGTACTGTGATTCGCAGCCTGGTCCCAGTAGTACTGTGATTCACAGCCTGGTCCCAGTAGTACTGTGATTCGCAGCCTGGTCCCAGTAGTACTGTGATTCGCAGCCTGGTCCCAGTAGTACTGTGATTCGCAGCCTGGTCCCAGTAGTACTGTGATTCACAGCCTGGTCCCAGTAGTACTGTGATTCACAGCCTGGTCCCAGTAGTACTGTGATTCGCAGCCTGGTCCCAGTAGTACTGTGATTCACAGCCTGGTCCCAGTAGTACTGTGATTCGCAGCCTGGTCCCAGTAGTACTGTGATTCGCAGCCTGGTCCCAGTAGTACTGTGATTCGCAGCCTGGTCCCAGTAGTACTGTGATTCACAGCCTGGTCCCAGTAGTACTGTGATTCACAGCCTGGTCCCAGTAGTACTGTGATTCACAGCCTGGTCCCAGTAGTACTGTGATTCACAGCCTGGTCCCAGTAGTACTGTGATTCACAGCCTGGTCCCAGTAGTACTGTGATTCGCAGCCTGGTCCCAGTACTGTGATTCGCAGCCTGGTCCCAGTAGTACTGTGATTCACAGCCTGGTCCCAGTACTGTGATTCGCAGCCTGGTCCGAGTAGTACTGTGATTCACAGCCTGGTCCCAGTACTGTGATTCGCAGCCTGGTCCCAGTAGTACTGTGATTCGCAGCCTGGTCCGAGTAGTACTGTGATTCACAGCCTGGTCCCAGTAGTACTGTGATTCGCAGCCTGGTCCCAGTAGTACTGTGATTCGCAGCCTGGTCCCAGTAGTACTGTGATTCGCAGCCTGGTCCCAGTAGTACTGTGATTCGCAGCCTGGTCCCAGTAGTACTGTGATTCGCAGCCTGGTCCCAGTAGTACTGTGATTCACAGCCTGGTCCCAGTAGTACTGTGATTCGCAGCCTGGTCCCAGTAGTACTGTGATTCGCAGCCTGGTCCCAGTAGTACTGTGATTCGCAGCCTGGTGCCAGTAGTACTGTGATTCACAGCCTGGTGCCAGTAGTACTGTGATTCGCAGCCTGGTGCCAGTAGTACTGTGATTCGCAGCCTGGTGCTAGGACTGCTCGAGCAGTCCAGCCAAATCATTGGTAAATTGGACTGTTTTGCCTAAAAGTTATTGTTCAACATAAAAAGTACATTTCTTCAACACCAACCAATGAATGCCTACAGCATCATAATACATCATCAGATAACGATGAGAATGGGGGCGTGTTCGGACCTCCCTCTTCCTGTTGTCCACGATCAGCTCCTTTGTCTTGCTCACGTTGAGGGAGAGGTTGTTGTCCTGGCACCACACTGCCAGGTCACTGACCTCCTCCCTATAGGCTGTCTCATCGTTGTCGGTGATCTGGCCTACCACTGTTGTGTCGTCAGCAAACTTAATGGCTGTGTTGGGAGTCGTGCTTGGCCACGCAGTCGCCGGTGAACAGGGAGTACAGAAGGGGACTGAGCACGCACCCCTGAGGGGCCCCCGTGTTGAGGATCAGCGTGGCAGATGTGCTGTTACCTACCCTCACCACCTGGGGGGCGGCAAGTCAGGAAGTTCAGGATCCAGAGGGAGGTGTCTCGCATTCTCACGTAGGTGTTCCTTTTGTCCAGGTGGGAAAGGGCAGCATGGAGAGCGAGATTGCATCATCTGTGGATCTGTTGGGGCGGTATGTGAATTGGAGTGGGTCTAGGGTTTCCGGGAGGATGGTGTTGATGTGAGCCATGACCAGCCTTTCAAAGCACTTCATGGCTACAGATGTGAGCATTACGGGTCGGTAGTCATCTAGGCAGGTTACCTTCGTGTTCTTGGGCACAGGGACTATGGTCGTCTGTTTGAAACATGTTGGTATTACAGACTCCGTCAGGGAGAGGTTGAAAATATCAGTGACACTTGCCAGTTGTTCCGTGCCCTGAGTACGCGGCCTTGTGATCCAATTGGCCCTGAGGCCTTGTGAATGGATGTCATGGATTTCAGCCTGGTCTCGGGGAAGCAGTATATCCTTTTCGTCGGACTCAATAAAGAAAAAAAATCTTTGTCCAGTTCGAGGTGAGTAACAGCTGTTCTGACATCCAGAAGCTCTTTTCGGTCATAAGAGACGGTAGCAGCAACATTATGTACAAAATAACGTGAAAAAAAAATCTAAAAATAACACAGTTGATTAAGCTGATACTAAGTATTGCTATAGGACAGGACTCACCCAGGGTCTTGATCTCTATTGGCTGGCAGCCGTTGAGCTCCGTCATGCCCTGCACCTCAGTGAAGATCACAGAGTCTCCGTTCTCAAACCCGTGGCGAGCCTCGTCCAAACACGTTACCACGCCTGCTGCATCCTAACAGACAAGCAGGGATGAGATCTGCACAGCATGGGAAGCCAGGGACAGAGGTTACCACGGCTGCTGCATCCTAACAGACAAGCAGGGATGAGATCTGCACAGCATGGGAAGCCAGGGACAGAGGGTACCACGCCTGCTGCATCCTAACAGACAAGCAGGGATGAGATCTGCACAGCACGGGAAGCCAGGGACAGAGGTTACCACGCCTGCTGCATAACAGACAAGCAGGGATGAGATCTGCACAGCACGGGAAGCCAGGGACAGAGGTTACCACGCCTGCTGCATCCTAACAGACAAGCAGGGATGAGATCTGCACAGCATGGGAAGCCAGGGACAGAGGTTACCACGGCTGCTGCATCCTAACAGACAAGCAGGGATGAGATCTGCACAGCATGGGAAGCCAGGGCCAGAGGTTACCAGCTCCACTCCATGATAAAATTAAAATGTAAGAGAGTACTAGGAAGACTGGGGGGGGGTGTATGTATCACATATCACATACCTCTCCGTTACCGTTCAGGGAAGCGCTGTTGTAACCGTCTCACCTAACGTTACCGTTGTGGGGACGCCCTGCTGTAACCGTCTCACCTAACGTTACGAAGGGGACTGTAACCGTCTCACCTAACGTTACCAGTGTTGAGGGATCGCCCTGCTGTAACCGTCTCACCTAACGTTACCGTTCAGGGGACGCCCTGCTGTAACCTCCTCACCTAACGTTACCGTTCAGGGGACGCCCTGCTGTAACCTCCTCACCTAACGTTACCGTTCAGGGGACGCCCTGCTGTAACCTCCTCACCTAACGTTACCGTTCAGGGGACACCTGCTGTAACCTCCTCACCTAACGTTACCGTTCAGGGACGCCCTGCTGTAACCTCAGAAGCTCACCTAACGTTACAGTTCAGGGGACGCCCTGCTGTAACCTCCTCACTCCCTAACGTCAGTGACACTTGTTCAGGGACGCCCTGCTGTAACCGTCTCACCTAACGTTATCCCCCGTTCAGGGGCCCTGTGTAACCTCCTCACCTAACGTTACCGTTCAGGGACGCCCTGCTGTAACCTCCTCACCTAACGTTACCGTTCAGGGGACGCCCTGCTGTAACCTCCTCACCTAACGTTACCCGTTCAGGGGACGCCCTGCTGTAACCTCCTCACCTAACGTTACCCGTTCAGGGGACGCCCTGCTGTAACCTCCTCACCTAACGTTACCCGTTCAGGGACGCCCTGCTGTAACCTCCTCACCTAACGTTACCGTTCAGGGGACGCCCTGCTGTAACCTCTCACCTAACGTTAGTTGTTCAGGGGACGCCCTGCTGTAACCTCCTCACCTAACGTTACTGTTCAGGGACGCCCTGCTGTAACCGTCTCACCTAACTGTTCAGGGACGCCCTGCTGCCGTCTCACCCACGTCTTATCCTTGGGGACGCCACCTCCGTCTGCCCGTTACCGTTCAGGGACGCCCTGCTGTAACCGTCTCACCTAACGTTACCGTTCGTCCAAACACGTTACCTGCTGTAACCTCCTCACCTAACGTTACCGGGGGACGCCCTGCTGTAACAGTCTCCTAAGGTTACCAGTTCAGGGACGCCCTGCTGTAACCTCCTCACCTAACGTTACCGTTCAGGGACGCCCTGCTGTAACCTCCTCACCTAACGTTACCGTTCAGGGACGCCCTGCTGTAACCTCCTCACCTAACGTTACCGTTCAGGGACGCCCTGCTGTAACCTCACCTAACGTTACCGTTCAGGGACGCCCTGCTGTAACCGTCTCACCTAACGTTACCGTTCTGGGGACGCCCTGCTGTAACCGTCTCACCTAACGTTACCGTTCAGGGGACGCCCTGCTGTAACCTCCTCACCTAACGTTACCGTTCAGGGACGCCCTGCTGTAACCTCTCACCTAACGTACCTCTCCGTTCCGTTCAGGGGACGCCCTGCTGTAACCGTCTCACCTAACCTACCGTTCGGGGACGCCCTGCTGTAACCGTCTCACCTAACGTTACCGTTCAGGGACGCCCTGCTGTAACCTCCTCACCTAACGTTACCGTTCGGGACGCCCTGCTGTAACCGTCTCACCTAACGTTACCGTTCAGGGGACGCCCTGCTGTAACCTCTCACCTAACGTTACGCCCTGCTGCCCCTGTAACCTCCTCGTTAGTTCAGGGACGCCCTGCTGTAACCTCCTCACCTAACGTTACCGTTCAGGGGACGCCCTGCTGTAACCTCCTCACCTAACGTTACCGTTCAGGGACGCCCTGCTGTAACCTCCTCACCTAACGTTACCGTTCAGGGGACGCCCTGCTGTAACCTCCTCACCTAACGTTACCGTTCAGGGACGCCCTGCTGTAACCTCCTCACCTAACGTTACCGTTCAGGGGACGCCCTGCTGTAACCTCCTCACCTAACGTTACCGTTCAGGGACGCCCTGCTGTAACCTCCTCACCTAACGTTACCGTTCAGGGGACGCCCTGCTGTAACCTCCTCACCTAACGTTACCGTTCAGGGGACGCCCTGCTGTAACCTCTCACCTAACGTTACCGTTCAGGGGACGCCCTGCTGTAACCTCCTCACCTAACGTTACCTCACCTAACGTTACCGTTCAGGGACGCCCTGCTGTAACCTCCTCACCTAACGTTACCGTTCAGGGGACGCCCTGCTGTAACCTCCTCACCTAACGTTACCGTTCAGGGGACGCCCTGCTGTAACCTCCTCACCTAACGTTACCGTTCAGGGACGCCCTGCTGTAACCTCCTCACCTAACGTTACCGTTCAGGGACGCCCTGCTGTAACCTCCTCACCTAACGTTACCGTTCAGGGACGCCCTGCTGTAACCTCCTCACCTAACGTTACCGTTCAGGGGACGCCCTGCTGTAACCTCCTCACCTAACGTTACCGTTCAGGGGACGCCCTGCTGTAACCGTCTCACCTAACGTTACCGTTCAGGGGACGCCCTGCTGTAACCTCCTCACCTAACGTTACCGTTCAGGGACGCCCTGCTGTAACCTCCTCACCTAACGTTACCGTTCAGGGACGCCCTGCTGTAACCTCCTCACCTCCTCACCTAACCTCCTCACCCGTTCAGGGACGCCCTGCTGTAACCTCCTCACCTAACGTTACCGTTCAGGGGACACCCTGCTGTAACCTCCTCACCTAACGTTACCGTTCAGGGACGCCCTGCTGTAACCTCCTCACCTAACGTTACCTTCAGGGGACGCCCTGCTGTAACCTCCTCACCTCGTTACCGTTCAGGGGACGCCCTGCTGTAACCGTCTCTAACGTTACCGTTCAGGGGACGCCCTGCTGTAACCTCCTCACCTAACGTTACCGTTCAGGGGACGCCCTGCTGTAACCTCCTCACCTAACGTTACCGTTCAGGGGACGCCCTGCTGTAACCTCCTCACCACGTTACCGTTCAGGGGACGCCCTGCTGTAACCTCCTCACCTAACGTTACCGTTCAGGGGACCCTGCTGTAACCTCCTACCGTTCAGGGACACCCTGCTGTAACCTCTCACCGTTACCGTTCAGGGACACCCTGCTGTAACCTCCTCACCTAACGTTACCGTTCAGGGGACGCCCTGCTGTAACCTCCTCACCTAACGTTACCGTTCAGGGGACACCCTGCTGTAACCTCCTCACCTAACGTTACCGTTCAGGGACGCCCTGCTGTAACCTCCTCACCTAACGTTACCGTTCAGGGACGCCCTGCTGTAACCTCCTCACCTAACGTTACCGTTCAGGGGACGCCCTGCTGTAACCGTCTCACCTAACGTTACCGTTCAGGGGACGCCCTGCTGTAACCTCCTCACCTAACGTTACCGTTCAGGGGACGCCCTGCTGTAACCTCCTCACCTAACGTTACCGTTCAGGGACGCCCTGCTGTAACCTCTCACCTAACGTTACCGTTCAGGGGACGCCCTGTAACCTCCTCACCTAACGTACCGTTCAACCTCCTCACCTAACGTTACCGTTCAGGGGACGCCCTGCTGTAACCTCCTCACCTAACGTTACCGTTCAGGGGACGCCCTGCTGTAACCTCCTCACCTAACGTTACCGTTCAGGGACACCCTGCTGTAACCTCCTCACCTCCTCACGTTACCGTTCAGGGACGCCCTGCTGTAACCTCTCACCTAACGTTACCGTTCAGGGACGCCCTGCTGTAACCTCCTCACCTAACGTTACCGTTCAGGGGACGCCCTGCTGTAACCTCCTCACCTAACGTTACCGTTCAGGGGACGCCCTGCTGTAACCTCCTCACCTAACGTTACCGTTCAGGGGACGCCCTGCTGTAACCTCTCACCTAACGTTACCGTTCAGGGGACGCCCTGCTGTAACCTCCTCACCTAACGTTACCGTTCAGGGGACACCCTGCTGTAACCTCCTCACCTAACGTTACCGTTCAGGGACGCCCTGCTGTAACCTCCTCACCTAACGTTACCGTTCAGGGGACGCCCTGCTGTAACCTCCTCACCTAACGTTCAGGGGACGCCCTGCTGTAACCTCCTCACCTAACGTTACCGTTCAGGGGACACCCTGCTGTAACCTCCTCACCTAACGTTACCGTTCCGGGACACCCTGCTGTAACCTCCTCACCTAACGTTACCCGTTCAGGGGGACGCCCTGCTGTAACCTCCTCACCTAACGTTACCGTTCAGGGACGCCCTGCTGTAACCTCCTCACCTAACGTTACCGTTCAGGGGACGCCCTGCTGTAACCGTCTCACCTAACGTTACCTCTCAGGGGTTACCCGTTCAGGTAACCCCTGCTGTAACCGTTCTCACCTAACCTACCTCTCCGTTACCGTTCAGGGGACGCCCTGCTGTAACCTCCTCACCTCACCTAACGTTACCGTTCAGGGACGCCCTGCTGTAACCGTCTCACCTAACGTTACCGTTCAGGGACGCCCTGCTGTAACCTCCTCACCTAACGTTACCGTTCAGGGGACGCCCTGCTGTAACCTCCTCACCTAACGTTACCGTTCAGGGACGCCCTGCTGTAACCGTCTCACCTAACGTTACCGTTCGGGGACGCCCTGCTGTAACCTCCTCACCTAACGTTACCTCTCAGTTACCGTTCAGGGGACGCCCTGCTGTAACCGTCTCACCTAACGTTACCGTTCGAGGGACGCCCTGCTGTAACCTCCTCACCTAACGTTACCGTTCAGGGGACACCCTGCTGTAACCTCCTCACCTAACGTTACCGTTCAGGGGACGCCCTGCTGTAACCTCCTCACCTAACGTTACCGTTCAGGGGACGCCCTGCTGTTACCCTCCCTACTCCTCTCCTCTCCTCTACTGCATCCCTGTATTTTTATAAAATTATACAATTATTAGTGGGTCTCAAATTTGTGGAAGGCTTATATTTTTCCTAAGTATAATTTCACAAGCCCTGAATTCATGACATTAATTTCTGTCGTATTTTGACCTTTAAATTGTTCAACAAAGATTATTTAGACTTCCACATTATGTTGTTACAGCCTGGCACTAACCTTGGTGATCATGGAGATCATAGCAGAGAGAGGCTGCTCTCCGTTGGTATCGATCACCAGCATCTCCTCTCCGAAGTCGCAGAAGAGCTGTCCGAAGAGTCCCCGCGTGTCAGCGATCACCAGCTTGATGCCGTTACTGTGACAGAAGTCTCCAACACGCTGCTGCTCTTCTAGAGGGGAGTTGGTCAGGACCACAACCTACAACACAGAGACATGTTATCACACATTCAATGTTTATAAAATATATATATATTAATTCACAAGAGAATTGCATTAAAAAAAGTCCAAAATCCATCTCTACCATATATGGTAGACAAATTAGGTGGGAGAATATAGCATGATTAGAGTGAACAGACTGTCGTCATGGCCACGGTCAAGTCAACTCACTGCTCCGTGGCAACGGGGTCCATCAAACGCCAACTGACAAGCTAGCGGCTACAGGTTCCTGTGTGATAACTCCTGTTTCTGTAGTGAGACCGCTGGATGTACAGTACACCCCCTGGACATTACCTGTACCAGTGTAATGCATCTAAACAGGTAACCTCACCTGGAATGGAGGCAGGTTGTCGTCGACGAGGGCTCCTGTATAATATAGTCTAACCAAGTAATTAACTTGGAGCTAACATGATACAGCCCAGACTCCCATTGCAGGCTAGCAGTGAGTTAGTGGAGCTAACATGATGCAGCCCAGACTCCCATTGCAGGCTAGCAGTGAGTTAGTGGAGCTAACATGATACAGCCCAGACTCCCATTGCAGGCTAGCAGTGAGTTAGTGGAGCTAACATGATACAGCCCAGACTCCCATTGCAGGCTAGCAGTGAGTTAGTGGAGCTAACATGATGCAGCCCAGACTCCCAGGCTAGCAGTGAGTTAGTGGAGCTAACATGATGTAGCCCAGACTCCCATTGCAGGCTAGCAGTGAGTTAGTGGAGCTAACATGATACAGCCCAGACTCCCATTGCAGGCTAGCAGTGAGTTAGTGGAGCTAACATGATGCAGCCCAGACTCCCATTGCAGGCTAGCAGTGAGTTAGTGGAGCTAACATGATACAGCCCAGACTCCCATTGCAGGCTAGCAGTGAGTTAGTGGAGCTAACATGATGCAGCCCAGACTCCCATTGCAGGCTAGCAGTGAGTTAGTGGAGCTAACATGATGTAGCCCAGACTCCCATTGCAGGCTAGCAGTGAGTTAGTGGAGCTAACATGATGTAGCCCAGACTCCCATTGCAGGCTAGCAGTGAGTTAGTGGAGCTAACATGATGTAGCCCAGACTCCCATTGCAGGCTAGCAGTGAGTTAGTGGAGCTAACATGATGTAGCCCAGACTCCCATTGCAGGCTAGCAGTGAGTTAGTGGAGCTAACATGATGCAGCCCAGACTCCCAGGCTAGCAGTGAGTTAGTGGAGCTAACATGATGCAGGCTAGCAGTGAGTTAGTGGAGCTAACATGATACAGCCCAGACTACCAGGCTAGCAGTGAGTTAGTGGAGCTAACATGATACAGGCTAGCAGTGAGTTAGTGGAGCTACCATGATGCAGTCCAGACTCCCATTGCAGGCTAGCAGTGAGTTAGTGGAGCTAACATGATGCAGCCCAGACTCCCAGGCTAGCAGTGAGTTAGTGGAGCTAACATGATGCAGCCCAGACTCCCAGGCTAGCAGTGAGTTAGTGGAGCTAACATGATGTAGCCCAGACTCCCATTGCAGGCTAGCAGTGAGTTAGTGGAGCTAACATGATTCAGTACAGGCTAGCAGGGAGTTAGTGGAGCTACCATGATGCAGTCCAGACTCCCATTGCAGGCTAGCAGTGAGTTAGTGGAGCTAACATGATTCAGTCCAGACTCCCATTACAGGCTAGCAGGGAGTTAGTGGAGCTACCATGATGCAGTCCAGACTCCCATTGCAGGCTAGCAGTGAGTTAGTGGAGCTAACATGATTCAGTACAGGCTAGCAGGGAGTTAGTGGATCTACCATGATGCAGTCCAGACTCCCATTGCAGGCTAGCAGTGAGTTAGTGGAGCTAACATGATGTAGCCCAGACTCCCATTGCAGGCTAGCAGTGAGTTAGTGGAGCTAACATGATACAGGCTAGCAGTGAGTTAGTGGAGCTAACATGATGTAGCCCAGACTCCCATTGCAGGCAAGCAGTGAGTTAGTGGAGCTAACATGATACAGCCCAGACTACCAGGCTAGCAGTGAGTTAGTGGAGCTAACATGATACAGGTTAGCAGTGAGTTAGTGGAGCTAACATGATGTAGCCCAGACTCCCATTGCAGGCAAGCAGTGAGTTAGTGGAGCTAACATGATGCAGCCCAGACTCCCAGGCTAGCAGTGAGTTAGTGGAGCTAACATGATGCAGCCCAGACTCCCAGGCTAGCAGTGAGTTAGTGGAGCTAACATGATGTAGCCCAGACTCCCATTGCAGGCTAGAAGGGAGTTAGTGGAGTTACCATGATGCAGCCCAGACTCCCATTGCAGGCTAGCAGTGAGTTAGTGGAGCTAACATGATTCAGTACAGGCTAGCAAGGAGTTAGTGGAGCTAACATGATGTAGTCCAGACTCCCAGGCTAGCAGTGAGTTCGTGGAGCTAACATGATTCAGTACAGGCTAGCAGGGAGTTAGTGGAGCTACCATGATGCAGTCCAGACTCCCATTGCAGGCTAGTAGTGAGTTAGTGGAGCTAACATGATGTAGTCCAGACTCCCAGGCTAGCAGTGAGTTAGTAGAGCTAACATGATGCAGTCCAGAATCCCATTGCAGGCTAGTAGTGAGTTAGTGGAGCTAACATGATGTAGCCCAGACTCCCAGGCTAGCAGTGAGTTAATGGAGCTAACATGATGCAGTCCAGACTCCCAGGCGAGCAGTGAGTTAGTGGAGCTAACATGATGCAGCCCAGACTCCCAGTACAGGCTAGCAGAGAGTTAGTGGAGCTAACATGATGCAGCCCAGACTCCCAGTACAGGCTAGCAGTGAGTTAGTGGAGCTAACATGATTCAGTACAGGCTAGCAGGGAGTTAGTGGAGCTAACATGATGCAGTCCAGACTCCCATTGCAGGCTAGTAGTGAGTTAGTGGAGCTAACATGATGTAGTCCAGACTCCCAGGCTAGCAGTGAGTTAGTAGAGCTAACATGATGCAGTCCAGAATCCCATTGCAGGCTAGTAGTGAGTTAATGGAGCTAACATGATGCAGTCCAGACTCCCAGGCGAGCAGTGAGTTAGTGGAGCTAACATGATGCAGCCCAGACTCCCAGTACAGGCTAGCAGAGAGTTAGTGGAGCTAACATGATGCAGCCCAGACTCCCAGTACAGGCTAGCAGTGAGTTAGTGGAGCTAACATGATGTAGCCCAGACTCCCAGGCTAGCAGTGAGTTAGTAGAGCTAACATGATGCAGTCCAGACTCCTATTGCAGGCTAGTAGTGAGTTAGTGGAGCTAACATGATGTAGCCCAGACTCCCATTGCAGGCTAGTAGTGAGTTAGTGGAGCTAACATGATGCAGCCCAGACTCCCAGTACAGGCTAGCAGTGAGTTAGTGGAGCTAACATGATACAGCCCAGACTCCCAGTACAGGCTAGCAGTGAGTTAGTGGAGCTAACATGATACAGTCCAGACTCCCAGGCTAGCAGGGAGTTAGTGGAGCTAACATGATGCAGTCCAGACTCCCATTGCAGGCTAGTAGTGAGTTAGTGGAGCTAACATGATGTAGCCCAGACTCCCAGGCTAGCAGTGAGTTAGTAGAGCTAACATGATGCAGTCCAGACTCCCATTGCAGGCTAGTAGTGAGTTAGTGGAGCTAACATGATGTAGCCCAGACTCCCATTGCAGGCTAGTAGTGAGTTAGTGGAGCTAACATGATGCAGCCCAGACTCCCAGTACAGGCTAGCAGTGAGTTAGTGGAGCTAACATGATACAGTCCAGACTCCCAGGCTAGCAGGGAGTTAGTGGAGCTAACATGATGCAGTCCAGACTCCCAGTACAGGCTAGCAGTGAGTTAGTGGAGCTAACATGATACAGTTCCGACTCCCAGTACAGGCTAGCAGTGAGTTAGTGGAGCTAACATGATACAGTCCAGACTCCCAGTACAGGCTAGCAGGGCGTTAGTGGAGCTAACATGATACAGTCCAGACTCCCAGTACAGGCTAGCAGTGAGTTAGTGGAGCTAACATGATACAGTCCAGACTCCCAGGCTAGCAGTGAGTTAGTGGAGCTAACATGATGCAGCCCAGACTCCCAGGCTAGCAGTGAGTTGGTGGAGCTAACATGATGCAGCCCAGACTCCCAGGCTAGCAGTGAGTTGGTGGAGCTAACATGATGCAGCCCAGACTCCCAGGCTATTAGTGAGTCAGTGGAGCTAACATGATGCAGCCCAGACTCCTGGCTATTAGTGAGTCAGTGGAGCTAACATGATACAGTCCAGACTCCCAGTACAGGCTAGCAGTGAGTTAGTGGAGCTAACATGATACAGTCCAGACTCCCAGTACAGGCTAGCAGTGAGTTAGTGGAGCTAACATGATACAGTCCAGACTCCCAGTACAGGCTAGCAGTGTTAGTGGAGCTAACATGATACAGTCCAGACTCCCAGGCTAGCAGTGAGTTAGTGGAGCTAACATGATACAGTCCAGACTCCCAGTACAGGCTAGCAGTGAGTTAGTGGAGCTAACATGATACAGTCCAGACTCCCAGGCTAGCAGTGAGTTAGTGGAGCTAACATGATGCAGCCCAGACTCCCAGGCTAGCAGTGAGTTAGTGGAGCTAACATGATGTAGCCCAGACTCCCAGGCTAGCAGTGAGTTGGTGGAGCTAACATGATGCAGCCCAGACTCCCAGGCTAGCAGTGAGTTAGTGGAGCTAACATGATGCAGTCCAGACTCCCAGGCTAGCAGTGAGTTAGTGGAGCTAACATGATGCAGCCCAGACTCCCAGGCTAGCAGTGAGTTAGTGGAGCTAACATGATGCAGTCCAGACTCCCAGGCTAGCAGTGAGTTAGTGGAGCTAACATGATGCAGTCCAGACTCCCAGGCTAGCAGTGAGTTAGTGGAGCTAACATGATGCAGTCCAGACTCCCAGGCTAGCAGTGAGTTAGTGGAGCTAACATGATGCAGCCCAGACTCCCAGGCTAGCAGTGAGTTGGTGGAGCTAACATGATACAGCCCCGACTCCCAGTATAGGCTAGAGGTTGGCTGGGATTATGGACAGGCTTGATCACTGAGACACATTTGACAGAAGTCCTAAAAATAAATTCTAGTAGGGATCCATTTTTTAGTATGCAAAATGTACCACAGTCAGTATACCGTGCAACACTAGTCATCAGTAAGGGCTCCAGTGTAATGTAGTTTAACCAGGCAAGGGGGTTGATGGGTAATGTAGTTTATACCATACCTGAAACTGAGTCAGGTAATCATCGGTGAGGGCTTCAGTGTAATGTAGTTTAACCAGGCAAGGGGGTTGATGGGTAATGTAGTTTATACCATACCTGAAACTGAGTCAGGTAATCATCGGTGAGGGCTTCAGTGTAGGCCACTACTGGTACGTAGCTGTTGAGTTCAGCCAGGCGAGTCTGAGACACCTCAGCCCTGTTCTTCCCCAGATCCTCTTCTCTCAGGTAGAACTGGAGACAGAGACGGGGGTCGTTAACAGAGAGGGGGTCGTTGACAGAGACTGGGGGTCGGTGACAGAGACTGGGGGTCGGTGACAGAGACTGGGGTCGGTGACAGAGACTGGGGGTCGGTGACAGAGACTGGGGTCGGTGACAGAGACTGGGGGTCGGGGGTGACAGAGACGGGGGTCGGTAACAGAGACGGGGTCGGTGACAGAGAGGGGGTCGTTGACAGAGACTGGGGTCGTTGACAGAGACGGGGGTCGGTGACAGAGACTGGGGGTAACGGGGTCGTTTGACAGAGAGGGGGTCGGTAACAGAGAGGGGTCGGTAACAGAGAGGGGGTCGGTAACAGAGACGGGGTCGGTGACAGAGACGGGGGTCGTTGACAGAGACGGGGTCGTTGACAGAGACGGGGTCGGTAACAGAGAGAGGGGGTCGGTAACAGAGAGGGGGTCGTTAACAGAGATGGGGGTCGGTAACAGAGACGGGGGTCGGTAACAGAGACGGGGGTCGTTAACAGAGACGGGGGTCGTTAACAGAGACGGGGTCGTTAACAGAGACGGGGGTCGTTAACAGAGACGGGGCGGTAACAGAGACGGGGGTCGTTAACAGAGAGGGGGTCGTTAACAGAGGGGGTCGTTAACAGAGACTGGGGGTCGTGACAGAGACGGGGTCGTTAACAGAGACTGGGGGTCGTAACAGAGAGGGGGTCGTTAACAGAGAGGGGGTCGTTAACAGAGAGGGGGTCGTTAACAGAGAGGGGGTCGTTAACAGAGAGGGGGTCGGTTAACAGAGAGGGGGTCGTTAACAGAGAGGGGGTCGTTAACAGAGAGGGGGTCGTTAACAGAGAGGGGGGTAACAGAGAGGGGGTCGTTAACAGAGAGGGGGTCGTTAACAGAGAGGGGGTCGTTAACAGAGAGGGGGGGTAACAGAGACTGGGGTCGTTAACAGAGACTGGGGTCGTTAACAGAGACAGGGGGTCGGTAACAGAGACGGGGTCGTTAACAGAGAGGGGGGGGTCGTTAACAGAGAGGACGTTAACAGAGAGGGGGTCGTTAACAGAGAGGGGGTCGTTAACAGAGACGGGGGTCGGTAACAGAGAGGGGGTCGTTAACAGAGAGGGGGTCGTTAACAGAGAGGGGGTCGTTAACAGAGACGGGGTCGTTAACAGAGACTGAAACGTTAACAGAGAGGGGGTCGTTAACAGAGAGGGGTCGTTAACAGAGAGGGGGTCGTTAACAGAGACGGGGGGTTAACAGAGAGGGGGTCGTTAACAGAGACGGGGTCGTTAACAGAGACGGGGGTCGTTAACAGAGAGGGGGCCGTTAACAGAGAGGGGTCGTTAACAGAGAGGGGTCGGTGACAGAACAGAGAGGGGTCGTTAACAGAGAGGGGTCGTTAACAGAGACGGGGTCGTTAACAGAGACGGGGTCGTTGAGAGAGGGGTCGTTAACAGAGAGGGGTCGTTAACAGAGACGGGGGTCGGTAACAGAGAGGGGGTCGTTAACAGAGAGGGGTCGTTAACAGAGAGGGGTCGTTAACAGAGAGGGGGTCGGTTAACAGAGACGGGGGTCGTTAACAGAGACGGGGTCGTTAACAGAGGGGGTCGTAACAGAGAGACGGGGGTTAACAGAGAGGGGGTCGTTAACAGAGACGGGGGTCGTTAACAGAGAGGGGGTCGTTAACAGAGAGGGGGTCGTTGACAGAGAGGGGGTCGTTAACAGAGACGGGGCGGGGTTAACAGAGAGGGGGGTCGGTAACAGAGACGGGGTCGTTAACAGAGACGGGGGGTCGTTAACAGAGAGGGGGTCGTTAACAGAGACAGAGGGGGTCGGTAACAGAGACGGGGTCGTTAACAGAGAGGGGTCGGTAACAGAGGGGGGTCGGTTAACAGAGACGGGGGTCGTTAACAGAGACGGGGTCGTTAACAGAGACGGGGTCGTTAACAGAGACGGGGTCGGTAACAGAGACGGGGTCGGTAACAGAGACGGGGGTCGGTAACAGAGACGGGGTCGTTGACAGAGACGGGGGTCGTTAACAGAGAGGGGGTCGTTAACAGAGACGGGGTCGTTAACAGAGAGGGGTCGTTAACAGAGAGGGGTCGTTAACAGAGAGGGGGTCGTTAACAGAGAGGGGTCGTTAACAGAGAGGGGGTCGTTAACAGAGAGGGGTCGTTAACAGAGAGGGGTCGTTAACAGAGAGGGGTCGTTAACAGAGAGGGGTCGGTAACAGAGAGGGGGTCGGTAACAGAGGAGGGGGTCGGTAACAGGGGGTCGGTAACAGAGACGGGGACAGAGACGGGGTCGTTAACAGAGACGGGGTCGTTAACAGAGAGGGGGTCGTTGACAGAGACGGGGTCGGTAACAGAGAGGGGGTCGGTAACAGAGACGGGGTCGTTAACAGAGACGGGGTCGGTAACAGAGACGGGGTCGTTGACAGAGAGGGGGTCAGTAACAGAGAGGGGTCGTAACAGAGACAGGGGTCGTTAACAGAGACGGGGTCGTTGACAGAGACGGGGTCGGTGACAGAGACGGGGGTCGGTAACAGAGACGGGGGTCGGTAACAGAGACGGGGGTCGGTAACAGAGACGGGGTCGGTAACAGAGACGGGGGTCGGTAACAGAGACGGGGGGTCGTTAACAGAGAGGGGGGGGTCGGTAACAGAGACAGGGGTCGTTGACAGAGAGGGGGTCGGTAACAGAGACGGGGGGTCGGTAACAGAGAGGGGGTCGTTGACAGAGACGGGGGGTCGGTAACAGAGACGGGGTCGGTGACAGAGACGGGGGTCGGTAACAGAGACGGGGGTCGGTGACAGAGACGGGGGTCGGTAACAGAGACGGGGGGTCGGTGACAGAGACGGGGGTCGGTGACAGAGACGGGGTCGGTAACAGAGAGGGGGTCGTTAACAGAGGGGGTCGTAACAGAGAGGGGTCGTTAACAGAGAGGGGGGTCAGCACAGAGACGGGGTGACAGAGACGGGGGTCGGTAACAGAGACGGGGTCGGTAACAGAGACGGGGTCGGACAGAGACAGAGACGGGGTCGGTAACAGAGACGGGGTCGGTTAACAGAGACGGGGGTCGGTAACAGAGACGGGGGTCGTTAACAGAGAGGGGTCGTTAGAGACGGGGGTCGGTAACAGAGACGGGGGTCGGTAACAGAGACGGGGGTCGGTAACAGAGAGGGGGTCGTTAACAGAGAGGGGGTCGTTAACAGAGAGGGGTCGTTAACAGAGACGGGGTCGTTAACAGAGAGGGGGGTCGTTAACAGAGAGGGGGTCGGTAACAGAGACGGGGGTCGGTAACAGAGACGGGGTCGTTAACAGAGACGGGGGTCGTTGACAGAGACGGGGGTCGTTGACAGAGACGGGGGTCGGTAACAGAGAGGGGGTCGTTAACAGAGAGGGGGTCGTTAACAGAGAGGGGGTCGTTAACAGAGAGGGGGTCGTTAACAGAGAGGGGGTCGGTAACAGAGAGGGGGTCGTTAACAGAGACGGGGGTCGTAACAGAGATGGGGGGGTCGGGTAACAGAGACGGGGTCAGAGTCGTTAACAGAGAGGGGGTCGTTAACAGAGAGGGGGTCGGTAACAGAGAGGGGGTCGGTAACAGAGACGGGGGTCGGTAACAGAGACGGGGGTCGGTAACAGAGACAGGGGTCGGTGACAGAGACGGGGTCGGTGACAGAGACGGGGGGGTCGGACAGAGACGGGGTCGTTGACAGAGTGACAGAGACGGGGGTCAGAGACGGTAACAGAGACGGGGTCGGTAACAGAGACGGGGGTCGGTAACAGAGAGGGGTCGTTAACAGAGACAGACGGGGGTCGGTGACAGAGAGGGGGTCGTTGACAGAGAGACAGAGGGGTCGGTGACAGGTCGGTGACAGAGAGGGTCGTTAACAGAGAGGGGTCGTTAACAGAGGGGGTCGTTAACAGAGACGGGGGGGTAACAGGACGGGGTCGTTAACAGAGACGGGGTCGGTAACAGAGAGGGGGTCGGTAACAGAGACGGGGTCGGTAACAGAGACGGGGTCGGTAACAGAGACGGGGTCGTAACAGAGACGGGGTCGTTGACAGAGACGGTCGTTGACAGAGACGGGGGTCGTTGACAGACGGGGTCGTTAACAGAGACGGGGGGTCGTTAACAGAGAGGGGTCGGTAACAGACGTTGACAGAGAGGGGTCGTTAACAGAGACGGGGGGTGACAGAGACGGGGCCGGTAACAGAGAGGGGGGTCGTTAACAGAGACGGGGTCGTTGACAGAGACGGGGTCGGTAACAGAGACGGGGTCGGTAACAGAGACGGGGGACGGGGTGACAGAGACGGGGGGTCGGTGACAGAGACGGGGGTCGGTGACAGAGACGGGGTCGTTGACAGAGACGGGGTCGGTAACAGTGACAGAGACTGGGGGTCGGTGACAGAGACGGGGGTCGGTGACAGAGACGGGGGTCGGTAACAGAGACGGGGTCGGTAACAGAGAGGGGGTCGGTAACAGAGAGGGGGTCGGTAACAGAGGGGGTCGGTAACAGAGAGGGGGTCGGTAACAGAGAGAGGGGGTCGGTAACAGAGAGTAACAGAGGGGGTCGGGGGTGTTAACAGAGACGGGGTCGTTAACAGAGACGGGGTCGTTGACAGAGACGGGGTCGTTGACAGAGACTGGGGTCGTTGACAGAGACAGAGACAGAGACGGGGTCGTTAACAGAGACGGGGTCGTTAACAGAGACGGGGGTCAGAGGGGGTCGTTAACAGAGACGGGGTCGTTAACAGAGACGGGGTCGGTAACAGAGACGGGGGTCGTTAACAGAGACGGGGTCGGTAACAGAGACGGGGGTCGGTGACAGAGACGGGGTCGGTGACAGAGACGGGGGGTCGGTGACAGAGACGGGGGTCGGTAACAGAGACGGGGTCGGTAACAGAGACGGGGTCGGTAACAGAGACGGGGTCGGTAACAGAGACGGGGTCGTTAACAGAGACGGGGGTCGGTAACAGAGACGGGGTCGGTGACAGAGACGGGGTCGGTGACAGAGACGGGGTCGTGTGACAGAGACGGGGGTCGGTGACAGAGACGGGGTCGGTGACAGAGACGGGGTCGGTGACAGAGACGGGGTCGGTGACAGAGACGGGGTCGTTGACAGAGAGGGGGTCGTTGACAGAGACGGGGGGTCGGTAACAGAGACGGGGGTCGGTAACAGAGAGGGGGTCGTTAACAGAGAGGGGGTCGTTAACAGAGAGGGGGGTCGGTAACAGAGAGGGGTCGTTAACAGAGAGGGGTCGTTAACAGAGACGGGGGTCGTTAACAGAGAGGGGGTCGGTAACAGAGAGAGGGTCGGTAACAGAGAGGGGGTCGTTAACAGAGAGGGGGTCGGTAACAGAGAGGGGGGTCGGTAACAGAGACGGGGGTCGTTAACAGAGACGGGGGTCGTTAACAGAGACGGGGGTCGGTAACAGAGAGGGGGGTCGGTAACAGAGACAGAGGGGGTCGTTAACAGAGACGGGGTCGTTAACAGAGACGGGGTCGGTGACAGAGACGGGGGTCGGTGACAGAGAGGGGTCGGTGACAGAGACGGGGGTCGGTGACAGAGAGGGGGTCGTTAACAGAGAGGGGGTCGGTAACAGAGAGGGGTCGTTAACAGAGAGGGGGTCGTTAACAGAGAGGGGGTCGTTAACAGAGACGGGGTCGTAACAGAGAGGGGTCGGTAACAGAGACGGGGTCGGTAACAGAGACGGGGTCACAGAGACGGGGTCGTAACAGAGACGGGGTCGTTAACAGAGACGGGGTCGTTAACAGAGACGGGGTCGTTGACAGAGACGGGGGTCAGAGAGGGGGTCGGGGGGTAACAGAGACGGGGGTCGGTGACAGAGACGGGGGGTCGTTGACAGAGACGGGGTCGTTGACAGAGACGGGTCGTTGACAGAGACGGGTCGTTGACAGAGACGGGGGTCGTGACAGAGACGGGGTCGTGACAGAGAGGGGGTCGTTGACAGAGACGGGGTCGTTAACAGAGACGGGGTCGTTAACAGAGACGGGGTCGGTAACAGAGACGGGGTCGGTAACAGAGACGGGACAGAGGGGTCGGTAACAGAGACGGGGGTCGGTAACAGAGACGGGGGGTCGGGTCGGTAACAGAGACGGGGTCGGTAACAGAGACGGGGGTCGGTAACAGAGACGGGGTCGGTAACAGAGACGGGGTCGGTAACAGAGACGGGGTCGTTAACAGAGACGGGGGGTCGGTAACAGAGAGGGGGTCGGTAACAGAGACGGGGTCGGTAACAGAGACGGGGTCGGTAACAGAGACGGGGGTCGGTGACAGAGACGGGGTCGGTGACAGAGACGGGGTCGTTGACAGAGACGGGGTCGGTGACAGAGACGGGGTCGTGACAGAGACGGGGTCGGTGACAGAGACGGGGTCGTTAACAGAGAGGGGGTCGTTAACAGAGACGGGGTCGTTGACAGAGACGGGGTCGGTAACAGAGACGGGGGTCGTTAACAGAGACGGGGTCGTTAACAGAGACGGGGGTCGGTAACAGAGACGGGGGTCGGTAACAGAGAGGGGGTCGGTAACAGAGACGGGGGTCGTTAACAGAGACGGGGTCGTAACAGAGACTGGGGTCGTTGACAGAGAGGGGGTCGGTAACAGAGACTGGGGTCGTTAACAGAGAGAGGGGGTCGGTTGACAGAGACGGGGTCGGTAACAGAGACGGGGGGTCGGTAACAGAGACGGGGGTCGTTAACAGAGACGGGGGTCGGTAACAGAGACGGGGGTCGGTAACAGAGACGGGGGTCGGTAACAGAGACGGGGGTCGTTGACAGAGACGGGGTCGGTGACAGAGACGGGGGTCGGTGACAGAGACGGGGGTCGGTAACAGAGACGGGGTCGTGACAGTAACAGAGACTGGGGTCGGTAACAGAGACGGGGTCGGTCGGTGAACAGAGACGGGGTCGTTAACAGAGACGGGGTCGGTAACAGAGACGGGGGTCGGTAACAGAGACGGGGGTCGGTAACAGAGACGGGGTCGGTAACAGAGACGGGGGTCGGTAACAGAGAGGGGGTCGGTAACAGAGAGGGGTCGGTAACAGAGGGGGGTCGTTAGAACAGGGGGGGTCGGTGACAGAGACGGGGGGTCGGTAACAGAGACGGGGGGTAACAGAGACGGGGTCGTTAACAGAGGGGTCGTAACAGAGACGGGGGGTCGGTAACAGAGACGGGGTCGGTAACAGAGATCGGTGACAGAGAGGGGTCGTTAACAGAGACGGGGTCGTTGACAGAGACTGGGGTCGGTGACAGAGACGGGGGTCGTTGACAGAGACGGGGTCGGTGACAGAGACGGGGGTCGTTAACAGAGACAGGGGGTCGGTAACAGAGACGGGGTCGGTAACAGAGACGGGGTCGTTGACAGAGACGGGGGGTCGTTAACAGAGACGGGGGGTCGTTGACAGAGACGGGGGTCGGTAACAGAGACGGGGTCGGTAACAGAGACGGGGTCGTTAACAGAGACGGGGGTTGACAGAGACGGGGTCGTGACAGAGACGGGGTCGGTAACAGAGACGGGGTCGTTGACAGAGACGGGGTCGTTAACAGAGACGGGGTCGTTAACAGAGACGGGGGGTCGTTAACAGAGACGGGGGTCGTTAACAGAGGGGGTCGGTAACAGATACGAGGTCGTTAACAGAGAGGGGGTCGTTAACAGAGAGGGGTCGGTAACAGATAGGGGTCGTTGACAGAGAGGGGGTCGGTAACAGAGACGGGGTCAGAGGGGTCGTTAACAGAGAGTAACAGAGACGGGGGGGTCGTTAACAGAGACGGGGTCGGTTAACAGAGACGGGGGGTCGTTGACAGAGGGGGTCGTTGACAGAGACGGGGGTCGGTACACAGAGACAGAGGGGTCGTTGACAGAGACGGGGTCGGTAACAGAGACGGGGTCGTTGACAGAGACGGGGGTCGTTGACAGAGACGGGGGGTGGGGTCGGTGACAGAGACGGGGTCGGTAACAGAGAGGGGGTCGGTGACAGAGACGGGGGGTCGGTAACAGAGACGGGGGTCGTTGACACAGACAGAGAGGGGGTCGTTAACAGAGACGGGGGTCGTTAACAGAGACGGGGGTCGGTAACAGAGAGGGGTCGTTAACAGAGAGGGGGTCGTTAACAGAGACGGGGGGTAACAGAGAGGGGTCGTTAACAGAGAGGGGTCGGTAACAGAGACGGGGTCGGTAACAGAGAGGGGGTCGGTAACAGAGACGGGGGTCGGTAACAGAGACGGGGGTCGGTAACAGAGACGGGGGTCGGTGACAGAGAGGGGGTCGGTAACAGAGGAGGGGGTCGGTAACAGAGAGGGGTCGTTAACAGAGACAGAGGGGGTCGGTAACAGAGACGGGGGTCGGTAACAGAGACGGGGGTCGGTAACAGAGACTGGGGGTCGTTAACAGAGACGGGGGTCGGTAACAGAGACGGGGGGGACGGGGTCGGTGACAGAGACGGGGTCGTTAACAGAGACGGGGGTCGTTGACAGAGACGGGGGGTCGTTAGACAGAGACGGGGTCGTAACAGAGACGGGGGTCGTTAACAGAGACGTTAACAGAGACGGGGGTCGTTAACAGAGACGGGGTCGTAACAGAGACGGGGGTGACAGAGACGGGGGTCGTTAACAGAGACGGGGTCGGTAACAGAGACGGGGTCGGTAACAGAGACGGGGGGTGACAGAGGGGGTCAGAGACGGGGGTCGTTAACAGAGAGGGGGTCGTTGACAGAGACAGAGACGGGGTCGGTAACAGAGACGGGGGTCGTTAACAGAGACGGGGTCGGTAACAGAGACGGGGTCGGGGTAACAGAGACGGGGTCGTTAACAGAGACGGGGTCGGTAACAGAGACGGGGTCGTTGACAGAGACGGGGTCGTTGACAGAGACGGGGTCGTTAACAGAGAGGGGGTCGTTAACAGAGAGGGGGGTAACAGAGACGGGGTCGGTGACAGAGACGGGGTCGTGACAGAGACGGGGTCGTTAACAGAGGGGGGTAACAGAGACTGGGGGTCGTAGACAGAGACGGGGTCGTTAACAGAGACGAGGGGTCGGTAACAGAGACGGGGTCGGTAACAGAGACGGGGTCGGTAACAGAGACGGGGGTCGTTAACAGAGACGGGGTCGGTAACAGAGACTGGGGGGTAACAGAGACGGTAACAGAGACGGGGGTCGGTGACAGAGACGGGGTCGGTGACAGAGACGGGGTCGGTAACAGAGACGGGGGTCGGTAACAGAGACGGGGTCGGTAACAGAGACGGGGTCGGTAACAGAGACGGGGTCGTTAACAGAGACGGGGTCGTTAACAGAGGGTAACAGAGACGGGGTCGGTAACAGAGACGGGGTCGGTGACAGAGACGGGGTCGGTGACAGAGACGGGGTGGGGTCGGGGGTCGGTGACAGAGACGGGGGTCGGTGACAGAGACGGGGACGTTGACAGAGAGGGGGTCGTTGACAGAGACGGGGGTCGTTAACAGAGAGGGGGTCGTTAACAGAGAGGGGGTTAACAGAGACGGGGTCGTTAACAGAGAGGGGGTCGTTAACAGAGACGGGGGGTCGTTAACAGAGGGGGGTCGTTAACAGAGACGGGGGTCGTTAACAGAGAGGGGTCGTTAACAGAGACGGGGGTCGTTAACAGAGACGGGGGTCGGTAACAGAGACGGGGGGTCGTTAACAGAGACGGGGGTCGTTAACAGAGACGGGGGGTCGGTAACAGAGAGGGGTCGGTAACAGAGACGGGGTCGTAACAGAGACGGGGGGTCGGTAACAGAGAGGGGTCGGTAACAGAGACGGGGTCGTGACAGAGACGGAATTCGGGGTCGTTAACAGAGAGGGGGTCGTTAACAGAGACGGGGGTCGTTAACAGAGACGGGGGTCGTAACAGAGAGGGGTCGTTAACAGAGACGGGGTCGTTAACAGAGACGGGGGGTAACAGAGACGGGGTAACAGAGACGTTGACAGGGGGTCGTTAACAGAGACGGGGTCGGTGACAGAGACGGGGTTGACAGAGACGGGGTCGGTAACAGAGACGGGGTCGTTAACAGAGACGGGGGTCGGTAACAGAGACGGGGTCGTTGACAGAGACGGGGTCGGTGACAGAGACGGGGGTCGTTGACAGAGACGGGGGTCGTTGACAGAGACGGGGTCGTTGACAGAGACGGGGTCGTTGACAGAGACGGGGGTCGTTGACAGAGAGGGGGTCGTTAACAGAGAGGGGGTCGTTAACAGAGACGGGGGTCGGTAACAGAGAGGGGGTCGTTAACAGAGACGGGGTCGTTAACAGAGACGGGGTCGGTAACACAGAGACGGGGTCGTTAACAGAGACGGGGGTCGTTAACAGAGACGGGGGTCGTTAACAGAGACGGGGTCGTTAACAGAGACGGGGGGTCGGTAACAGAGAGGGGTCGTTAACAGAGACGGGGTCGTTAACAGAGACGGGGGTCGTAAACAGAGACGGGGGGTGACAGAGACGGGGTCGGTGACAGAGACGGGGTCGTTGACAGAGACGGGGTCGTGCAACAGACGGGGGTCGGACAGAGGGGTCGGGGTTAACAGAGACGGGGTCGTTAACAGAGACGGGGGTCGTTAACAGAGACGGGGGTCGGTAACAGAGAGGGGGTCGGTAACAGAGAGGGGGTCGGTAACAGAGACGGGGGTAACAGAGACGGTAACAGAGAGACAGAGACGGGTCGTTGACAGAGGGGGTCGGTAACAGAGAGGGGGTCGGTAACAGAGACGGGGTCGTTAACAGAGACGGGGGTCGTTAACAGAGACGGGGTCGTTAACAGAGACGGGGTCGTTGACAGAGACGGGGTCGTTAACAGAGACGGGGTCGTTAACAGAGACGGGGGTCGTTAACAGAGACGGGGGTCGGTAACAGAGACGGGGGTCGGTAACAGAGACGGGGGTCGGTAACAGAGACGGGGGTCGTTAACAGAGACGGGGTCGGTAACAGAGACGGGGTCGGTAACAGAGACGGGGGTCGGTAACAGAGACGGGGTCGGTAACAGAGACGGGGGTCGGTGACAGAGACGGGGACGGGGGTGACAGAGACGGGGTCGGTAACAGAGACGGGGTCGGTAACAGAGACGGGGTCGTTAACAGAGACGGGGTCGTGACAGAGAACAGAGACGGGGGTCGGTAACAGAGACGGGGTCGTTGACAGAGACGGGGTCGTTGACAGAGACGGGGTCGGTGACAGAGACGGGGTCGTTGACAGAGACGGGGTCGTTGACAGAGACAGAGAGGGGGTCGTTGACAGAGACGGGGGGTAACAGAGACGGGGTAACAGAGACGGGGTCGTAACAGAGACGGGGGTCGTTAACAGAGAGGGGTCGGTAACAGAGACGGGGGTCGGTAACAGAGACAGAGGTGGTAACAGAGAGGGGGTCGGTAACAGAGACGGGGTCGTTAACAGAGAGGGGTAACAGTTAACAGAGACGGGGGTCGGGGGTAACAGAGAGGGGTCGTTAACAGAGACGGGGGTCGTAACAGAGACGTTGACAGAGGTCGTTGACAGAGAGGGGTCGGTAACAGAGACGGGGGTCGGTAACAGAGACGGGGTCGGTAACAGAGACGGGGGGTCGGTAACAGAGACGGGGGGTTAACAGAGACGGGGGGTTGACAGAGAGACAGGGGGGTCGGTGACAGAGACGGGGTCGTTAACAGAGACGGGGTCGTTACAGAGAGACGGGGGTCGGTAACAGAGAGGGGTCGTTAACAGAGAGGGGGTCGGTAACAGAGAGGGGGTCGGTAACAGAGACGGGGGTCGGTAACAGAGAGGGGGTCGGTAACAGAGACGGGGGCGTTAACAGAGACGGGGTCGTTAACAGAGACGGGGTCGGTAACAGAGACGGGGTCGTTGACAGGGGTCGTTAACAGAGACGGGGGGTCGTTAACAGAGACGGGGTCGTTGACAGAGAGGGGGTCGTAACAGAGAGACAGAGACGGGGGTCGTTAACAGAGACGGGGTCGTTGACAGAGACGGGGTCGTTGACAGAGACGGGGTCGTTGACAGAGACGGGGTCGTTAACAGAGAGGGGGTCGTTAACAGTTAACAGAGAGGGGGTCGTTGACAGAGACGTTAACAGGGGTCGTAACAGAGACGGGGTCGTTAACAGAGACGGGGTCGTTAACAGAGACGGGGGGTCGGTAACAGAGACGGGGTCGGTAACAGAGACGGGGGTCGGTAACAGAGACGGGGGTCGTTGACAGAGACGGGGGTCGGTGACAGAGACGGGGTCGTTGACAGAGACGGGGGGGTCGTCGTTAACAGAGACGGGGTCGGTAACAGAGACGGGGGTCGGTAACAGAGACGGGGTCGTTAACAGAGACGGGGGTCGGTAACAGAGACGGGGGTAACAGAGACGGTAACAGAGGGGGGTCGGTAACAGAGACGGGGTCGGTAACAGAGACGGGGTCGGTGACAGAGACGGGGGTCGGTAACAGAGACAGAGGGGGTCGGTGACAGAGACGGGGTCGTTAACAGAGACGGGGTCGTAACAGAGACGGGGTCGGTAACAGAGACGGGGGTCGTTAACAGAGACGAGACAGGGGTCGTTAACAGAGACGGGGTCGTAACAGAGACGGGGGTCGGTAACAGAGAGGGGGGGTCGGTAACAGAGTAACAGAGAGGGGGTCGGTAACAGAGACGGGGTCGGTAACAGAGACAGGGGGTCGTTAACAGAGAGGGGTCGGTAACAGAGAGGGGGTCGTTGACAGAGACAGAGGGGGGTCGGTAACAGAGAGGGGGACAGAGGGGGGTCGTTAACAGAGACGGGGGTCGGTAACAGAGACGGGGTCGTTAACAGAGAGGGGTCGTTAACAGAGAGGGGTCGTTAACAGAGACGGGGTCGTTAACAGAGAGGGGGTCGGTAACAGAGAGAGGGTCGTTAACAGAGAGGGGGTGGTTAACAGAGACGGGGGTGGTTAACAGAGACGGGGTCGTTAACAGAGACGGGGTCGGTGACAGAGACTGCAACAGAGACGGGGTCGGTAACAGAGACGGGGGTCGTTAACAGAGACGGGGGGTCGTTAACAGAGACGGGGGTCGTTAACAGAGACGGGGTCGTTAACAGAGAGGGGGTCGGTAACAGAGACGGGGTCGGTAACAGAGACAACAGAGACGGGGGTCGTTAACAGAGACGGGGGTCGTTAACAGAGACGGGGTCGGTAACAGAGAGGGGTCGGTTAACAGAGACGGGGTCGGTAACAGAGACGGGGGTCGTATAACAGAGACGGGGTCGTTAACAGAGACGGGGGTAACAGAGAGGGGGTCGGTAACAGAGACGGGGGGTCGGTGTTAACAGAGGGGGTCGTTAACAGAGACGGGGGTCGTTAACAGAGAGGGGGTCGTTAACAGAGACGGGGGTCGTTAACAGAGAGGGGGGTCGGTAACAGAGACGGGGGTCGGTAACAGAGACGGGGGTCGGTAACAGAGGGGGTCGGTAACAGAGACGGGGGTCGTTAACAGAGACGGGGTGGAATAACAGAGAGGGGGTAACAGAGACGGGGTCGTTAACAGAGACGGGGGTGGTAACAGAGAGGGGGGTGGTTAACAGAGACGGGGTCGTGACAGAGACAGACGGGGGGTCGGTAACAGAGACGGGGTGGTTAACAGAGACGGGGGGTCGGTAACAGAGAGGGGGTCGTTAACAGAGACGGGGGTCGGTAACAGAGAGGGGGTCGGTAACAGAGACGGGGGTCGGTAACAGAGAGGGGGGCGGTAACAGAGGGGGGTCGTTAACAGAGACGGGGTCGGTAACAGAGACGGGGTCGGTAACAGAGACTGGAGGTCGGTAACAGAGACGGGGGTCGGTAACAGAGACGGGGTATTAACAGAGACGGGGGTTAACAGAGACGGGGGTCGGTAACAGAGACGGGGTTTTTAACAGAGACGGGGGGTCGTTAACAGAGACGGGGGTCGGTAACAGAGAGGGGGTCGGTAACAGAGAGGGGGTCGGTAACAGAGACGGGGGTCGTTGACAGAGACGGGGGGTCGGTGACAGAGAGGGGGGTTAACAGAGAGGGGGTCGGTAACAGAGAGGGGGTCGGTAACAGAGACGGGGTCGTTAACAGAGACGGGGGTCGTTAACAGAGACGGGGTCGGTAACAGAGACGGGGGTCGGTAACAGAGACGGGGGTCGTTGACAGAGACGGGGTCGGTAACAGAGACGGGGGTCGTTAACAGAGACGGGGGTCGTTGACAGAGACGGGGGTCGTTGACAGAGACGGGGGGTCGTTAACAGAGACGGGGTCGTTAACAGAGACGGGGGGTCGTTAACAGAGACGGGGGTCGTTAACAGAGACGGGGGTCGTTAACAGAGACGGGGGTCGTTAACAGAGACGGGGTCGTTGACAGAGAGGGGGTCGTTAACAGAGAGGGGGTCGTTAACAGAGACGGGGGTCGTTAACAGAGACGGGGGTCGGGGGTTAACAGAGACGGGGGTCGGTGACAGAGACGGGGTCGGTAACAGAGACGGGGTCGGTGACAGAACAGAGGGGGTCGTTGACAGAGACGGGGGTCGTTAACAGAGACGGGGTCGGTGACAGAGACGGGGTCGTTAACAGAGACGGGGTAACAGAGACGGGGGCCGGTAACAGAGACGGGGGGTAACAGAGGTAACAGAGACGGGGGTCGTGTAACAGAGACGGGGTCGGTAACAGAGACGGGGTCGGTAACAGAGACGGGGTCGTTAACAGAGACGGGGTCGGTAACAGAGACGGGGTCGTTAACAGAGAGGGGGTCGGTAACAGAGACGGGGTCGGTGACAGAGACTGGGGTCGTTGACAGAGAGAGGGTCGTTGACAGAGAGAGGGTCGTTAACAGAGACGGGGGTCGTTAACAGAGACGGGGGTCGTTAACAGAGACGGGGGCGGGTGACAGAGACGGGGGTCGTTAACAGAGACGGGGGTCGGTAACAGAGAGGGGTCCTCTTCTCTCAGGTGGAACTAACGGAAACTAACAACATGATCCAAACAATATCATCTTGACCTGAGCTGAGCATGCCCAAAGAGAAGCTCCACAAACACACATCACGTACCTGTGAGGAGAGGTCTCTCCACTCGGCCTGTCCCTGGTCGTGCAGGGTGACACTCTTCACTCCTCCTAGGATGACGTTCTTAGCGATCTCCACGCCCAGCCCTCTCAGCCCTGAGACCAGGACGTTGGAGCTCTGCATGCGCTTCATAGCATCATGGCCCAACACGTAGCTATGGAGGAGAGAATACAGGCTTTATAAGACTACATAACACCTCTATAACACTACGTCAGCCCTGAGACCAGGATGTTGGAGCTCTACGGAGAGAGACCAGAGCTGTGTTCAAATACTCACACTAATATTATATATAAAAAATAATATATATAGTATAGTACTATTTGTGAAGTAAATTGAGCATATAGTATGGATATAGTTAGCATGACAAAAGTTTCCGGACATTGTACAATATTCTCCAAAATATGTAGTACACACGCAGTGGACACTATTTCTATGCTTTTTGGGCCCATAATGCAACTCTTCAGAAAATGGGTGTGGCTTCACATCATTTTAGGATTTGACGAAAATATGCAGCCGAAGTCCAAAGAGAGAGAATACAAATTCATTGCTTAACTTCTTAAGGTATAGGGGGCAGCATTTTCACTTTTGGATAAATAGCATGCCCAATTTCAACTTCCTGCTACTCATGCCAAGAATATAAGATATGCATATTATTAGTAATTTGGATAGAAAAAAACCTCTGAATTTTCTACAACTGTTTGAATCATGTCTGTATAACAGAACTTATGTAGCAGGCAAAACCCTGAGGACTAACCGTTCAGGGAGTTCTGGGAAACGATATTTCTGAGGAACCTGTTTTTAGTTCCTACCTCTTCCACTGGATGTCACCAGTCTTTGGAATTTGGTTGAGGTTATTCCTTTGTGTAATGAAGAAGTATGGCCATCTAGACATTTAACTAGGAACTGCGTAACACTGTTGAGAGTTGCATAAGACTTGAAAAGTAGCGTTAGTTTCCTCTCGTCTTCTACTGAAAACAGACAGACCCGTCTTCAATTTGATCGATTACTAACGTTTAAAAATACCTGAAGTTGTAATACAAAAGTAGTTTGAAATGTTTTGGCAAAGTTTACAGGCAACTTTTGAGATATTTTGTAGTGACGTTGCGCAATCTGGAAGCTGTTTTTTTCTGGATCAAATTCGCAGAATAAATGGACATTTTGGATATATATGGACGGAATTAATCGAACAAAAGGGACATTTGTGATGTTTATGGGACATATTGGAGTGCCAACAAAAGAAGCTCGTCAAAGGTAAGGCATGATTTATATTTTATTTCTGCGTTTTGTGTCGCGCCTGCAGTATGTTAGCTACGCTGTCCTTATGAACCACATAGCATATCATTACAGCAGTATGTACTGGTATGTTAGTTAGCTGTCCTTATGAACCACATAGCATATCATTACAGCAGTATGTACTGGTATGTTAGTTAGCTACGCTGTCCTTATGAACCACATAGCATATCATTACAGCAGTATGTACTGGTATGTTAGCTACGCTGTCCTTATGAACCACATAGCATATCATTACAGCAGTATGTACTGGTATGTTAGTTAGCTACGCTGTCCTTATGAACCACATAGCATATCATTACAGCAGTATGTACTGGTATGTTAGTTAGCTACGCTGTCCTTATGAACCACATAGCATATCATTACAGCAGTATGTACTGGTATGTTAGTTAGCTACGCTGTCCTTATGAACCACATAGCATATCATTACAGCAGTATGTACTGGTATGTTAGTTAGCTACGCTGTCCTTGTGAACCACATAGCATATCATTACAGCAGTATGTACTGGTATGTTAGTTAGCTACGCTGTCCTTATGAACCACATAGCATATCATTACAGCAGTATGTACTGGTATGTTAGTTAGCTGTCCTTATGAACCACATAGCATATCATTACAGCAGTATGTACTGGTATGTTAGCTACGCTGTCCTTATGAACCACATAGCATATCATTACAGCAGTATGTACTGGTATGTTAGTTAGCTACGCTGTCCTTGTGAACCACATAGCATATCATTACAGCAGTATGTACTGGTATGTTAGTTAGCTACGCTGTCCTTATGAACCACATAGCATATCATTACAGCAGTATGTACTGGTATGTTAGTTAGCTACGCTGTCCTTATGAACCACATAGCATATCATTACAGCAGTATGTACTGGTATGTTAGTTAGCTACACTGTCCTTATGAACCACATAGCATATCATTACAGCAGTATGTACTGGTATGTTAGTTAGCTACGCTGTCCTTATGAACCACATAGCATATCATTACAGCAGTATGTACTGGTATGTTAGTTAGCTACGCTGTCCTTATGAACCACATAGCATATCATTACAGTAGTATGTACTGGTATGTTAGTTAGCTACGCTGTCCTTATGAACCACATAGCATATCATTACAGCAGTATGTACTGGTATGTTAGTTAGCTGTCCTTATGAACCACATAGCATATCATTACAGCAGTATGTACTGGTATGTTAGTTAGCTGTCCTTATGCTGTCCTTATGAACCACATAGCATATCATTACAGCAGTATGTACTGGTATGTTAGTTAGCTACGCTCCTTATGTACTGGTATGTTGTCCTGTTATGAACCACATAGCATATCATTACAGCAGTATGTACTGGTATGTTAGTTAGCTACGCTGTCCTTATGAACCACATAGCATATCATTACAGCAGTATGTACTGGTATGTTAGTTAGCTACGCTGTCCTTATGAACCACATAGCATATCATTACAGCAGTATGTACTGGTATGTTAGTTAGCTACGCTGTCCTTATGAACCACATAGCATATCATTACAGCAGTATGTACTGGTATGTTAGCTACGCTGTTAGCATATCATTACAGCAGTATGTACTGGTATGTTAGTTGTACGCTGTCCTTATGAACCACATAGCATATCATTACAGCAGTATGTACTGGTATGTTAGCTACACTGTCCTTATGAACCACATAGCATATCATTACAGCAGTATGTACTGGTATGTTAGTTAGCTACGCTGTCCTTATGAACCGCATAGCATATCATTACAGCAGTATGTACTGGTATGTTAGTTAGCTACGCTGTCCTTATGAACCACATAGCATATCATTACAGCAGTATGTACTGGTATGTTAGTTAGCTACGCTGTCCTTATGAACCACATAGCATATCATTACAGCAGTATGTACTGGTATGTTAGTTAGCTGTCCTTATGAACCACATAGCATATCATTACAGCAGTATGTACTGGTATGTTAGTTAGCTACGCTGTCCTTATGAACCCCATAGCATATCATTACAGCAGTATGTACTGGTATGTTAGCTACTGTCCTTATGTCCTTATGAACCACATAGCATATCATTACAGCAGTATGTACTGGTATGTTAGTTAGCTACGCTGTCCTTATGAACCACATAGCATATCATTACAGCAGTATGTACTGGTATGTTAGTTAGCTACGCTGTCCTTATGAACCACATAGCATATCATTACAGCAGTATGTACTGGTATGTTAGTTAGCTGTCCTTATGAACCACATAGCATATCATTACAGCAGTATGTACTGGTATGTTAGTTAGCTACGCTGTCCTTATGAACCACATAGCATATCATTACAGCAGTATGTACTGGTATGTTAGTTAGCTGTCCTTATGAACCACATAGCATATCATTACAGCAGTATGTACTGGTATGTTAGTTAGCTACGCTGTCCTTACAGCAGTATGTACTGGTATGTTAGTTAGCTGTCCTTATGAACCACATAGCATATCATTACAGCAGTATGTACTGGTATGTTAGTTAGCTACGCTGTCCTTGTGAACCGCATAGCATATCATTACAGCAGTATGTACTGGTATGTTAGTTAGCATATCATTACACGCTGTCCTTGTGAACCACATAGCATATCATTACAGCAGTATGTACTGGTATGTTAGTTAGCTACGCTGTCCTTATGAACCACATAGCATATCATTACAGCAGTATGTACTGGTATGTTAGTTAGCTACGCTGTCCTTATGAACCACATAGCATATCATTACAGCAGTATGTACTGGTATGTTAGTTAGCTGTCCTTATGAACCACATAGCATATCATTACAGCAGTATGTACTGGTATGTTAGTTAGCTGTCCTTATGAACCACATAGCATATCATTACAGCAGTATGTACTGGTATGTTAGTTAGCTACGCTGTCCTTGTGAACCACATAGCATATCATTACAGCAGTATGTACTGGTATGTTAGTTAGCTGTCCTTATGAACCGCATAGCATATCATTACAGCAGTATGTACTGGTATGTTAGTTAGCTACGCTGTCCTTGTGAACCGCATAGCATATCATTACAGCAGTATGTACTGGTATGTTAGTTAGCTACGCTGTCCTTGTGAACCACATAGCATATCATTACAGCAGTATGTACTGGTATGTTAGTTAGCTACGCTGTCCTTATGAACCACATAGCATATCATTACAGCAGTATGTACTGGTATGTTAGTTAGCTACGCTGTCCTTGTGAACCACATAGCATATCATTACAGCAGTATGTACTGGTATGTTAGTTAGCTGTCCTTATGAACCACATAGCATATCATTACAGCAGTATGTACTGGTATGTTAGTTAGCTGTCCTTATGAACCACATAGCATATCATTACAGCAGTATGTACTGGTATGTTAGTTAGCTGTCCTTATGAACCACATAGCATATCATTACAGCAGTATGTACTGGTATGTTAGTTAGCTGTCCTTATGAACCACATAGCATATCATTACAGCAGTATGTACTGGTATGTTAGTTAGCTACGCTGTCCTTATGAACCACATAGCATATCATTACAGCAGTATGCCAGTATATTAACTATATGCTGTATGCTAACTTCCCAACTACCCACAGTTTATTGACTCAATTATTCCCGTCATTCTTAGCTTAGCGGTACAGTCATAGTGCGTTCTCAATGGACATTCAGGTGCTTTCGTAAATTCACTCTGGTCTGAGTGTACCAGAGAGTAGAAGAATAACTGATGAATGTCCCAACGCTCAACACCCGTTGTCAGTAAACATCGGCCAAAAAATGCATAATTAAATTGTTGCCTGCAGCAGTTCGTCACCAACGCTCTGGGTAACATTCAAGGGTTATAGATATGGTACTTACAGCTGTCTGGAGTACAGGCCTTCATCGATCTCAGCATCATTGCCATTCTTAGCCATGCCCTGGAGAACAACAGGAGTGAGAACCAGTCAAACTAACCCAGCAGTATGAGAGACAGTTCAGTTGTGACAGACATAGAAGACAAACAGTGTGTGTGTGTGTGTGTGTACGTACGTTGGAGGGTGTGTGAGACAGTTCAGTTCTGACAGAGTTAGAGGAGGAGCAGTGTGTGTGTGTGTGTGTGTGTGTGTGTGTGTGTGTGTGTGTGTGTGTGTGTGTGTGTGTACGTACGTTGGAGGTGTGTGAGACAGTTCAGTTCTGACAGAGTTAGAGGAGGAGCAGTGTGTGTGTGTGTGTGTGTGTGTGTGTGAGACAGTTCAGTTCTGACAGAGTTAGAGGAGGAGCAGTGTGTGTGTGTGTGTGTGTGCGTTGGAGGGTGTGTGAGACAGTTCAGTTCTGACAGAGTTAGAGGAGGAGCAGTGTGTGTGTGTGTGTGTGTGTACGTACGTTGGAGGGTGTGTGAGACAGTTCAGTTCTGACAGAGTTAGAGGAGGAGCAGTGTGTGTGTGTGTGTGTGTGTGTGTACGTACGTTGGAGGGTGTGTGAGACAGTTCAGTTCTGACAGAGTTAGAGGAGGAGCAGTGTGTGTGTGTGTGTGTGTGTGTACGTACGTTGGAGGGTGTGTGAGACAGTTCAGTTCTGACAGAGTTAGAGGAGGAGCAGTGTGTGTGTGTGTGTGTGTGTGTGTGTGTACGTACGTTGGAGGGTGTGTGAGACAGTTCAGTTCTGACAGAGTTAGAGGAGGAGCAGTGTGTGTGTGTGTGTGTGTGTGTGTGTGTGTGTGTACGTGCGTTGGAGGGTGTGTGAGACAGTTCAGTTCTGACAGAGATAGAGGAGGAGCAGTGTGTGTGTGTGTGTGTGTGTGTGTACGTACGTTGGAGGGTGTGTGAGACAGTTCAGTTCTGACAGAGTTAGAGGAGGAGCAGTGTGTGTGTGTGTGTGTGTGTGTGTGTGTGTGTACGTACGTTGGAGGGTGTGTGAGACAGTTCAGTTCTGACAGAGTTAGAGGAGGAGCAGTGTGTGTGTGTGTGTGTGTGTGTACGTACGTTGGAGGGTGTGTGAGACAGTTCAGTTCTGACAGAGTTAGAGGAGGAGCAGTGTGTGTGTGTGTGTGTGTGTGTGTACGTACGTTGGAGGGTGTGTGAGACAGTTCAGTTCTGACAGAGTTAGAGGAGGTGTGTGTGTGTGTGTGTGTGTGTGTGTGTGTACGTACGTTGGAGGGTGTGTGAGACAGTTCAGTTCTGACAGAGTTAGAGGAGGAGCAGTGTGTCTGTGTGTGTGTGTGTGTGTGTGTACGTACGTTGGAGGGTGTGTGAGACAGTTCAGTTCTGACAGAGTTAGAGGAGGAGCAGTGTGTGTGTGTGTGTGTGTACGTACGTTGGAGGGTGTGTGAGACAGTTCAGTTCTGACAGAGTTAGAGGAGGAGCAGTGTGTGTGTGTGTGTGTGTACGTACGTTGGAGGGTGTGTGAGACAGTTCAGTTCTGACAGAGTTAGAGGAGGAGCAGTGTGTGTGTGTGTGTGTGTACGTACGTTGGAGGGTGTGTGAGACAGTTCAGTTCTGACAGAGTTAGAGGAGGAGCAGTGTGTGTGTGTGTGTGTACGTACGTTGGAGGGTGTGTGAGACAGTTCAGTTCTGACAGAGTTAGAGGAGGTGTGTGTGTGTGTGTGTGTGTGTGTACGTACGTTGGAGGGTGTGTGAGACAGTTCAGTTCTGACAGAGTTAGAGGAGGAGTGTGTGTGTGTGTGTGTGTGTGTGTGTGTGTGTGTGTGACGTGTGTGAGTACGTACGTTGGAGGGTGTGTGAGACAGTTCAGTTCTGACAGAGTTAGAGGAGGAGCAGTGTGTGTGTGTGTGTGTGTGTGTGTGTGTGTGTGTGTGTGTGTGTGTGTGTGTGTGTGGAGGGTGTGTGAGACAGTTGTTCTGTTGTGTGTGTGTGTGTGTGTACGTACGTTGGAGGGTGTGTGAGACAGTTCAGTTCTGACAGAGTTAGAGGAGGAGCAGTGTGTGTGTGTGTGTGTGTGTGTGTGTGTGTGTGTGTGTGTGTGTGTGTGTGTGTGTGTACGTACGTTGGAGGGTGTGTGAGACAGTTCAGTTCTGACAGAGTTAGAGGAGGAGCAGTGTGTGTGTGTGTGTGTGTGTGTACGTACGTTGGAGGGTGTGTGAGACAGTTCAGTTCTGACAGAGTTAGAGGAGGAGCAGTGTGTGTGTGTGTGTGTGTGTGTGTGTGTACGTACGTTGGAGGGTGTGTGAGACAGTTCAGTTCTGACAGAGTAGAGGAGGAGCAGTGTGTGTGTGTGTGTGTGTGTGTGTGTACGTACGTTGGAGGGTGTGTGAGACAGTTCAGTTCTGACAGAGTTAGAGGAGGAGCAGTGTGTGTGTGTGTGTGTGTGTGTGTGTGTGTGTGTGTGTGTGTGTGTGTGTACGTACGTTGGAGGGTGTGTGAGACAGTTCAGTTCTGACAGAGTTAGAGGAGAGTTAGAGGAGGAGTGTGTGTGTGTGTGTGTGTGTGTGTGTGTGTGTGTGTACGTACGTTGGAGGGTGTGTGAGACAGTTCAGTTCTGACAGAGTTAGAGGAGGAGCAGTGTGTGTGTGTGTGTGTGTACGTACGTTGGAGGGTGTGTGAGACAGTTCAGTTCTGACAGAGTTAGAGGAGGAGCAGTGTGTGTGTGTGTGTGTGTGTGTGTGTGTGTGTGTGTGTGTGTGTGTGTGTACGTACGTTGGAGGGTGTGTGAGACAGTTCAGTTCTGACAGAGTTAGAGGAGGAGCAGTGTGTGTGTGTACGTACGTTGGAGGGTGTGTGAGACAGTTCAGTTCTGACAGAGTTAGAGGAGGAGCAGTGTGTGTGTGTGTGTGTGTGTGTGTGTGTGTGTGTACGTACGTTGGAGGGTGTGTGAGACAGTTCAGTTCTGACAGAGTTAGAGGAGGAGCAGTGTGTGTGTGTACGTACGTTGGAGGGTGTGTGAGACAGTTCAGTTCTGACAGAGTTAGAGGAGGAGCAGTGTGTGTGTGTACGTACGTTGGAGGGTGTGTGAGACAGTTCAGTTCTGACAGAGTTAGAGGAGGAGCAGTGTGTGTGTGTACGTACGTTGGAGGGTGTGTGAGACAGTTCAGTTCTGACAGAGTTAGAGGAGGAGCAGTGTGTGTGTGTGTGTACGTACGTTGGAGGGTGTGTGAGACAGTTCAGTTCTGACAGAGTTAGAGGAGGAGCAGTGTGTGTGTGTACGTACGTTGGAGGGTGTGTGAGACAGTTCAGTTCTGACAGAGTTAGAGGAGGAGCAGTGTGTGTGTGTGTGTGTACGTACGTTGGAGGGTGTGTGAGACAGTTCAGTTCTGACAGAGTTAGAGGAGGAGGAGGAGGAGCAGTGTGTTCCCGTCTTCGTCTCTGAGTCTGACACGCGACGCTTCTTGGACAGCGGCGAGCTGGACATCTGAAAACAAACACAATTATTAGGTTGCCAACCTAACAGCGACATACACACAGACAACATCCCCAGTACTGGCCCCCTGTCTGGAAGACCAACCCCACCGTTTGGTACATTCTTTATATTGGCATCGAACACGTCACCCTCCCTAGGAGAGGAGGATGACCTCGACAATTTATTGTTAAAACAAGAGGCTGCCTGGATCTTTAATTTACAGAACCTTGCTCTCGTCGGTCTCAACGTAAACTTTGATCTGAAGCCATTCTTGTGATTGTTGTGGATTTTGCTAATGTAAATGTTTGTAGGCTTATCTAGCCATAATGTATCTATGACCGTATGCTATCCATTAGCCTATGTAGCCATTAGCCTATGTAGCCACATTGTATCTATGACCGTATGCTATCCATTAGCCTATGTAGCCATTAGCCTATGTAGCCACATTGTATCTATGACCGTATGCTATCCATTAGCCTATGGAGCCATATTGTATCTATGACCGTATGCTATCCATTAGCCTATGTAGCCACATTGTATCTATGACCGTATGCTATCCATTAGCCTATGTAGCCATTAGCCTATGGAGCCATATTGTATCTATGACCGTATGCTATCCATTAGCCTATGTAGCCACATTGTATCTATGACCGTATGCTATCCATTAGCCTATGGAGCCATATTGTATCTATGACCGTATGCTATCCATTAGCCTATGTAGCCATATTGTATCTATGACCGTATGCTATCCATTAGCCTATGGAGCCATATTGTATCTATGACCGTATGCTATCCATTAGCCTATGGAGCCATATTGTATCTATGACCGTATGCTATCCATTAGCCTATGGAGCCATATTGTATCTATGACCGTATGCTATCCATTAGCCTATGTAGCCATTAGCCTATGGAGCCATATTGTATCTATGACCGTATGCTATCCATTAGCCTATGGAGCCATATTGTATCTATGACCGTATGCTATACATTAGCCTATGTAGCCATATTGTATCTATGACCGTATGCTATCCATTAGCCTATGTAGCCATATTGTATCTATGACCGTATGCTATCCATTAGCCTATGTAGCCATTAGCCTATGTAGCCATATTGTATCTATGACCGTATGCTATCCATTAGCCTATGGAGCCATATTGTATCTATGACCGTATGCTATCCATTAGCCTATGTAGCCATTAGCCTATGGAGCCATATTGTATCTATGACCGTATGCTATCCATTAGCCTATGTAGCCATATTGTATCTATGACCGTATGCTATCCATTAGCCTATGTAGCCATATTGTATCTATGACCGTATGCTATCCATTAGCCTATGTAGCCATATTGTATCTATGACCGTATGCTATCCATTAGCCTATGTAGCCATTAGCCTATGAGCCATATTGTATCTATGACCGTATGCTATCCATTAGCCTATGTAGCCACATTGTATCTATGACCGTATGCTATCCATTAGCCTATGGAGCCATATTGTATCTATGACCGTATGCTATCCATTAGCCTATGGAGCCATATTGTATCTATGACCGTATGCTATCCATTAGCCTATGTAGCCATATTGTATCTATGACCGTATGCTATCCATTAGCCTATGTAGCCATATTGTATCTATGACCGTATGCTATCCATTAGCCTATGTAGCCATATTGTATCTATGACCGTATGCTATCCATTAGCCTATGTAGCCATTAGCCTATGTAGTCACATTGTATCTATGACCGTATGCTATCCATTAGCCTATGGAGCCATATTGTATCTATGACTGTATGCTAGCCATTAGCCTATGGAGCCACATTGTATCTATGACCGTATGCTATCCATTAGCCTATGGAGCCATATTGTATCTATGACTGTCCATTGCCTATGTAGCCATTAGCCTATGTAGCCACATTGTATCTATGACCGTATGCTATCCATTAGCCTATGGAGCCATATTGTATCTATGACCGTATGCTATCCATTAGCCTATGTAGCCATTAGCCTATGGAGCCATATTGTATCTATGACCGTATGCTATCCATTAGCCTATGTAGCCATATTGTATCTATGACCGTATGCTATCCATTAGCCTATGGAGCCACATTGTATCTATGACCGTATGCTATCCATTAGCCTATGTAGCCATATTGTATCTATGACCGTATGCTATCCATTAGCCTATGTAGCCATATTGTATCTATGACCGTATGCTATCCATTAGCCTATGTAGCCATATTGTATCTATGACCGTATGCTATCCATTAGCCTATGGAGCCATATTGTATCTATGACCGTATGCTATCCATTAGCCTATGTAGCCATATTGTATCTATGACCGTATGCTATCCATTAGCCTATGTAGCCATTAGCCTATGGAGCCATATTGTATCTATGACCGTATGCTATCCATTAGCCTATGGAGCCATATTGTATCTATGACCGTATGCTATCCATTAGCCTATGGAGCCATATTGTATCTATGACCGTATGCTATCCATTAGCCTATGGAGCCATATTGTATCTATGACCGTATGCTATCCATTAGCCTATGGAGCCATATTGTATCTATGACCGTATGCTATCCATTAGCCTATGGAGCCATATTGTATCTATGACCGTATGCTATCCATTAGCCTATGTAGCCATATTGTATCTATGACCGTATGCTATCCATTAGCCTATGTAGCCATTAGCCTATGGAGCCACATTGTATCTATGACCGTATGCTATCCATTAGCCTATGGAGCCATATTGTATCTATGACTGTATGCTAGCCATTAGCCTATGGAGCCACATTGTATCTATGACCGTATGCTATCCATTAGCCTATGGAGCCATATTGTATCTATGACTGTATGCTAGCCATTAGCCTATGGAGCCATATTGTATCTATGACCGTATGCTATCCATTAGCCTATGGAGCCATATTGTATCTATGACCGTATGCTATCCATTAGCCTATGGAGCCATATTGTATCTATGACTGTATGCTAGCCATTAGCCTATGGAGCCATATTGTATCTATGACCGTATGCTATCCATTAGCCTATGGAGCCATATTGTATCTATGACCGTATGCTATCCATTAGCCTATGTAGCCATATTGTATCTATGACCGTATGCTACCCATTCATGTCGATCATTTGAGAAACCAAGGCTGTCGATCACCACATCCTCATCGGCAGACTCGACAGCCTTGGTTTATCAAATGATTTCCTCGCCTGGTTTACCAACTACTTCTCTGATAGAGTTCAGTGTGTCAAATCGGAGGGTCTGCTGTCCGGACAGCAGTCTATGGGGGTGCCACAGGGTTCAATTCTTGGACCGACTCTCTTCTCTGTATACATCAATGATGTCGCTCTTGCTGCTGGTGAGTCTCTGATCCACCTCTACGCAGACGACACCATTCTGTATACTTCCGGCCCTTCTTTGGACACTGTGTTAACAAACCTCCAGACGCGCTTCAATGCCAGACAACTCTCCTTCCGTGGCCTCCAATTGCTCTTAAATACAAGTAAAACCAAATGCATGCTCTTCAACCGATCGCTGCCTGCACCTGCCCGCCTGTCCAACATCACTACTCTGGACGGCTCTGACTTAGAATACGTGGACAACTACAAATACCTAGGTGTCTGGTTAGACTGTAAACTCTCCTTCCAGACTCACATCAAACATCTCCAATCCAAAGTTAAATCTAGAATTGGCTTTCTATTTCGCAACAAAGCATCCTTCACTCATGCTGCCAAACATACCCTTGTAAAACTGACCATCCTACCAATCCTCGACTTCGGCGATGTCATTTACAAAATAGCCTCCAACACTCTACTCAACAAATTGGATGCAGTCTCTCACAGTGCAATCCGTTTTGTCACCAAAGCCCCATATACTACCCACCATTGCGACCTGTACGCTCTCGTTGGCTGGCCCTCGCTTCATACTCGTCGCCAAACCCACTGGCTCCATGTCATCTACAAAACCCTGCTAGGTAAAGTCCCCCCTTATCTCAGCTCGCTGGTCACCATAGCATCTCCCACCTGTAGCACACGCTCCAGCAGATATATCTCTCTAGTCACCCCCAAAACCAATTCTTTCTTTGGCCGCCTCTCCTTCCAGTTCTCTGCTGCCAATGACTGGAACGAACTACAAAAATCTCTGAAACCGGAAACACTTATCTCCCTCACTAACTGTAAGCACCAACTGTCAGAGCAGCTCACAGATTACTGCACCTGTACATAGCCCACCTATAATTTAGCCCAAACAACTACCTCTTTCCCTACTGTATTTATTTTATTTATTTAGCTCCTTTGCACCCCATTATTTTTATTTCTACTTTGCACATTCTTCCACTGCAAATCTACCATTCCAGTGTTTTACTTGCTATATTGTATTTACTTTGCCACCATGGCCTTTTTTTGCCTTTACCTCCCTTATCTCACCTCATTTGCTCACATCGTATATAGACTTCTTTATACTGTATTATTGACTATGTTTTGTTCTTTCCATGTGTCAACTCTGTGTCGCTGTATCTGTCAAACAGCTTTGCATTATCTTGGCCAGGTCGCAGTTGGAAATGACAACTTGTTCTCAACTAGCCTACCTGGTTAAATAAAGGTGTTCTCAACTAGCCTACCTGGTTAAATAAAGGTGTTCTCAACTGGCCTACCTGGTTAAATAAATGTGTTCTCAACTAGCCTACATGGTTAAATAAAGGTGTTCTCAACTAGCCTACCTGGTTAAATAAAGGTGTTCTCAACTAGCCTACCTGGTTAAATAAAGGTGTTCTCAACTAGCATACCTGGTTAAATAAAGGTGTTCTCAACTAGCCTACCTGGTTAAATAAAGGTGTTCTCAACTAGCCTACCTGGTTAAATAAAGGTGTTCTCAACTAGCCTACCTGGTTAAATAAAGGTGTTCTCAACTAGCCTACCTGGTTAAATAAAGGTGTTCTCAACTAGCCTACCTGGTTAAATAAAGGTGTTCTCAACTGGCCTACCTGGTTAAATAAAGGTGTTCTCAACTAGCCTACCTGGTTAAATAAAGGTGTTCTCAACTAGCCTACCTGGTTAAATAACGGTGTTCTCAACTAGCCTACCTGGTTAAATAAAGGTGTTCTCAACTTGCCTACCTGGTTAAATAAAGGTGTTCTCAACTAGCCTACCTGGTTAAATAAAGGTGTTCTCAACTTGCCTACCTGGTTAAATAAAGGTGTTCTCAACTAGCCTACCTGGTTAAATAAAGGTGTTCTCAACTAGCCTACCTGGTTAAATAAAGGTGTTCTCAACTAGCCTACCTGGTTAAATAAAGGTGTTCTCAACTAGCCTACCTGGTTAAATAAAGGTGTTCTCAACTAGCCTACCTGGTTAAATAAAGGTGTTCTCAACTAGCCTACCTGGTTAAATAAAGGTGTTCTCAACTAGCCTACCTGGTTAAATAAAGGTGTTCTCAACTAGCCTACCTGGTTAAATAAAGGTGTTCTCAACTAGCCTACCTGGTTAAATAAAGGTGTTCTCAACTAGCCTACCTGGTTAAATAAAGGTGTTCTCAACTAGCCTACCTGGTTAAATAAAGGTGTTCTCAACTAGCCTACCTGGTTAAATAAAGGTGTTCTCAACTAGCCTACCTGGTTAAATAAAGGTGTTCTCAACTAGCCTACCTGGTTAAATAAAGGTGTTCTCAACTGGCCTACCTGGTTAAATAAAGGTGTTCTCAACTAGCCTACCTGGCCTACCTGGTTAAATAAGGGTGTTCTCAAACCTGGTTAAATAAAATCAAAAGGCTACCTGGTTAAATAAAACAACAGCCTACCTGGTTAAATCATCTCAACTAGCCTACCTGGTTAAATAAAGGTGTTCTCAACTAGCCCCTGGTTAAATAAAGGTGTTCTCAACTAGCCTACCTGGTTAAAAAATATTTATTTAAATAAAGGTGTTCTCAACTAGCCACCTGGTTAAATAAAGGTGTTCTCAACTAGCCTACCTGGTTAAATAAATGTGTTCTCAACTAGCCTACCTGGGTTCTCAACTAGCCTACCTGGTTAAATAAATGTGTTCTCAACTAGCCTACCTGGTTAAATAAAGGTGTTCTCAACTAGCCTACCTGGTTAAATAAAGGTGTTCTCAACTAGCCTACCTGGTTAAATAAAGGTGTTCTCAACTTGCCACCTGGTTAAATGGGTTCTCAACTAGCCTACCTGGTTAAATAAAGGTGAAATAAATAAAATTTTCATCCCCCTTTTTCCTCACCCCAGGGCCCGAAAAATATTTATTTAAATTCGAGCAGTCGGCACTGGCCAGAGCTCTACTGGTAGAAAGACCCTAGGCCCGGATGAATATGACGATCAGGGCCCGGTCCCTGGCAGCAGAGCTCTACTGGCAAGATTTTATTCTTGTTAATTTTACCCCCTTTTTCCTCAGGGCCCGTCGGGGTCGGCAGCAGAGCTCTACTGGTAAGACCCTATCCGGATGAATGACGTCAGGGCCCGTCGGGGTCGGCAGCAGAGCTCTACTGGTAAGACCCTATCCGGATGAATGACGTCAGGGCCCATCGGGGTCGGCAGCAGAGCTCTACTGGTAAGACCCTATCCGGATGAATGACGTCAGGGCCCATCGGGGTCGGCAGCAGAGCTCTACTGGTAAGACCCTATCCGGATGAATGACGTCAGGGCCCATCGGGGTCGGCAGCAGAGCTCTACTGGTAAGACCCTATCCGGATGAATGACGTCAGGGCCCATCGGGGTCGGCAGCAGAGCTCTACTGGTAAGACCCTATCCGGATGAATGACGTCAGGGCCCATCGGGGTCGGCAGCAGAGCTCTACTGGTAAGACCCTATCCGGATGAATGACGTCAGGGCCCATCGGGGTCGGCAGCAGAGCTCTACTGGTAAGACCCTATCCGGATGAATGACGTCAGGGCCCGTCGGGGTCGGCAGCAGAGCTCTACTGGTAAGACCCTATCCGGATGAATGACGTCAGGGCCCATCGGGGTCGGCAGCAGAGCTCTACTGGTAAGACCCTATCCGGATGAATGACGTCAGGGCCCGTCGGGGTCGGCAGCAGAGCTCTACTGGTAAGACCCTATCCGGATAGGTATGAACAGAGGTATCACCTGTTTCATTCAGAGACAGACCACATCCTGGTATTATACTATAACCCATCTCTACTGGTATTATAATATAAGGAAGGCTCACCCCATCTCTAGTGGTATTATACTATAACCCATCTCTACTGGTATTATACTATAAGGAAGGCTCACCCCATCTCTAGTGGTATTATACTATAACCCATCTCTACTGGTATTATACTATAAGGAAGGCTCACCCCATCTCTACTGGTATTATACTATAACCCATCTCTACTGGTATTATACTATAAGGAAGGCTCACCCCATCTCTAGTGGTATTATACTATAACCCATCTCTACTGGTATTATACTATAAGGAAGGCCCACCCCATCTCTAGTGGTATTATACTATAAGGAAGGCCCACCCCATCTCTACTGGTATTATACTATAAGGAAGGCTCACCCCATCTCTACTGGTATTATACTATAAGGAAGGCCCACCCCATCTCTACTGGTATTATACTATAAGGAAGGCCCACCCCATCTCTACTGGTATTATACTATAAGGAAGGCCCACCCCATCTCTACTGGTATTATAATATAAGGAAGGCCCACCCCATCTCTAGTGGTATTATACTATAAGGAAGGCCCACCCCATCTCTACTGGTATTATACTATAAGGAAGGCTCACCCCATCCCTACTGGTATTATACTATAAGGAAGGCCCACCCCATCTCTAGTGGTATTATACTATAAACCATCTCTAGTGGTATTATACTATAAGGAAGGCCCACCCCATCTCTACTGGTATTATAATATAAGGAAGGCCCACCCAATCTCTACTGGTATTATACTATAAGGAAGGCCCACCCCATCTCTACTGGTATTATACTATAAGGAAGGCTCACCCCATCCCTACTGGTATTATACTATAAGGAAGGCCCACCCCATCTCTAGTGGTATTATACTATAAACCATCTCTAGTGGTATTATACTATAAGGAAGGCCCACCCCATCTCTAGTGGTATTATACTATAAACCATCTCTAGTGGTATTATACTATAAGGAAGGCCCACCCCATCTCTACTGGTATTATAATATAAGGAAGGCCCACCCCATCTCTAGTGGTATTATAGTATAAGGAAGGCCCACCCAATCTCTACTGGTATTATACTATAAGGAAGGCCCACCCAATCTCTAGTGGTATTATACTATAAGGAAGGCCCACCCCATCTCTACTGGTATTATACTATAACCCATCTCTACTGGTATTATAATATAAGGAAGGCCCACCCCATCTCTAGTGGTATTATACTATAAGGAAGGCCCACCCCATCTCTAGTGGTATTATACTATAAGGAAGGCCCACCCCATCTCTAGTGGTATTATACTATAAGGAAGGCCCACCCCATCTCTAATGGTATTATACTATAAGGAAGGCCCACCCCATCTCTAATGGTATTATACTATAAGGAAGGCTCACCCCATCTCTACTGGTATTATACTATAAGGAAGGCTCACCCCATCCCTACTGGTATTATACTATAAGAAAGGCCCACCCCATCTCTAGTGGTATTACACTATAAGGAAGGCCCACCCCATCTCTAGTGGTATTATACTATAAGGAAGGCCCACCCCATCTCTACTGGTATTATACTATAAGGAAGGCTCACCCCATCTCTACTGGTATTATACTATAAGAAAGGCCCACCCCATCTCTAGTGGTATTATACTATAAGGAAGGCCCACCCCATCTCTACTGGTATTATACTATAAGGAAGGCTCACCCCATCCCTACTGGTATTATACTATAAGGAAGGCCCACCCCATCTCTAGTGGTATTATACTATAAGGAAGGCCCACCCAATCTCTACTGGTAGTATACTATAAGGAAGGCCCACCCCATCTCTAGTGGTATTATACTATAACCCATCTCTACTGGTATTATACTATAAGGAAGGCCCACCCCATCTCTAGTGGTATTATACTATAAGGAAGGCTCACCCCATCTCTAGTGGTATTATACTATAAGGAAGGCCCACCCCATCTCTAGTGGTATTATACTATAAGGAAGGCCCACCCCATCTCTAGTGGTATTATACTATAAGGAAGGCCCACCCAATCTCTACTGGTATTATACTATAAGGAAGGCCCACCCCATCTCTACTGGTATTATACTATAAGGAAGGCCCACCCCATCTCTAGCGGTATTATACTATAAGGAAGGCCATCTCTAGTGGTATTATACTATAACCCATCTCTAGTGGTATTATACTATAAGGAAGGCCCACCCCATCTCTAGTGGTATTATACTATAAGGAAGGCCCACCCCATCTCTAGTGGTATTATACTATAAGGAAGGCCCACCCCATCTCTACTGGTATTATACTATAAGGAAGGACCACCCCATCTCTAGTGGTATTATACTATAACCCATCTCTAGTGGTATTATACTATAAGGAAGGCCCACCCCATCTCTAGTGGTATTATACTATAAGGAAGGCCCACCCCATCTCTACTGGTATTATACTATAAGGAAGGCCCACCCCATCTCTAGTGGTATTATACTATAAGGAAGGCCCACCCCATCTCTAGTGGTATTATACTATAAGGAAGGCCCACCCCATCTCTAGTGGTATTATACTATAACCCATCTCTACTGGTATTATACTATAAGGAAGGCCCACCCCATCTCTACTGGTATTATACTATAAGGAAGGCCCACCCCATCTCTAGTGGTATTATAATATAAGGAAGGCCCACCCCATCTCTAGTGGTATTATACTATAACCCATCTCTAGTGGTATTATACTATAAGGAAGGCCCACCCCATCTCTAGTGGTATTATACTATAACCCATCTCTACTGGTATTATACTGTAAGGAAGGCCCACCCCATCTCTAGTGGTATTATACTATAAGGAAGGCCCACCCCATCTCTACTGGTATTATACTATAACCCATCTCTACTGGTATTATACTGTAAGGCCCACCCCATCTCTACTGGTATTATACTATAAGGAAGGCCCACCCCATCTCTACTGGTATTATACTATAAGGAAGGCCCACCCCATCTCTAGTGGTATTATACTATAAGGAAGGCCCACCCCATCTCTAGTGGTATTATACTATAACCCATCTCTACTGGTATTATACTGTAAGGAAGGCCCACCCCATCTCTAGTGGTATTATACTATAAGGAAGGCCCACCCCATCTCTAGTGGTATTATACTATAAACCATCTCTAGTGGTATTATACTATAAGGAAGGCCCACCCCATCTCTAGTGGTATTATACTATAAGGAAGGCCCACCCCATCTCTAGTGGTATTATACTATAACCCATCTCTACTGGTATTATACTATAAGGAAGGCTAATTGGGCAAGTCAGTTAAGAAAAATGTCTTATTTACAATGACTGCCTACCGCCGGCCAATTGTGCGATTCCCAATCACAGCCGGATTCGAACCAGGGTTTCTGTTGTGACGCCTCAAGCACTGAGATGCAGTGCACTGCTGTGCCACTCGGGAGCCCCTGAGGGTGTGTGGTATATGGCCAATATACCACGGCTAAGGGCTGTATCCAGGCACTCCTTGCTGCATCTTGCATAAGAACAGCCCTAAACACAAGCCGTAACGCTTAATTATACAGTAAGGAAGTCGCAGCACACAAACTCCACTGGTATTGTTAATTATATGTAAGGCCCCCCCATCTCTGCCTAAACACTAAAAAAATGCTGATTCAGTAAAACTTTACTGCAGTGAACTGTAGTGGTGCAACGCTTAACAAAAGCTCCTGGTGGTGGGGGGTGGGTGGGGGGGGGCTGTCGTCTAGGCCGCATACAACAACAGCCATTTAACTCGCGCACGTCTGGTTATTGATGACGGTCATCACGCGACAAAAATAAACAGAATATATGGATAATAGTCTCTGTTCACAAAAGCAAATCACAGTCGGTTATTTATCAAAAGTTGCGACAGAATTAAAACATCATTAGAAAACGGGTTGAGATAGCACACAAAAGCTGTCGGTCTTTAACGTTGTACCAATCTCCCGGTAGATAGCAATCAACTAAGACTCCCACCCAAGATAGGACAGCGGTGTTCCCGGGACAGTGTGAACAGACCGTAACTTCTAGATTCAAGACAACCAGCCAAGAGAGGCGGAAATACCGCATCCACTGCAGCTGCCTGTTATAACTAGCAAAGCGCATAGCGACAAGAAACAACGACTGATCTTCTGCAATGGCTAAATGTACACGGGACTAACTGAGGCAAGAGAGAGCGTCAAGCGTCATACGTGGGTACAAAGTAACTCATTTCATGGTAAAAACAAAAATATTATAATAATAATTGCCCATCAATAAATTTAAAAACATCGAAGAAAATACCAGTGATACAGCAAAGTCCAAAACTGAAACAAAAAATGAGTATCATAACATGTGTTCTGTTGGCTATAACACTCCACGTTATTTCGAGTGAATGACCCCCCCAAAAAAAAAAAAATATTGACTGGTTGACAGTCAACACTGGGGCCCACCGAACCAGTCTACCGAACCAACACACCAGTAACACACCAACAACAAAAGGGACGTCAAAAATGTCCGGCAACAGCACCAAGAGGCCAAAGCTATTATTAGTAGGCCGTGTTGCAGCTGACTAACTAATCACATAAAGTCATGTTGGCCAGTGGATCACTGCTGAATACGGTCGGAACAGGAATAACAACAGAAGATGCCTCCCGTCCTGCGCTCGGTCCGTGTAGAGAGAGACCAGCGCTGCTGGACTGGGGCCCTAACGTCGGCACTCAGAGAGCGGAACCGACCGTCCGGTTGTGCTGCTACCTTCAGCTAAAACAGACCCGCTGAGTGGTATATAGCTCTAGCGTAGGTAGCAAACATAGATGTTTTTAAATAACCCCGAATGCAATATCTAGGCTATGACTAAGCGCCTACAATGAATAATCGAGCAGAAATAACCGTATGTGGAGTAGCTATCGTAACTAGTTATTTCGCACCTAGTGTCCATTGATTTGCCTGGCTTACCAATAATCCTTCTCTGTCCCTTCTCTGTGCAAACCGCTCCTCTCTGGTGTGTAAACGTCAATAACGATGATTGTTCTGCTGACAAAAATAAATAAAAAATGGGGTGAAAAGCTTTCTGACTATAATGTCGAGTCACTATGTCGTTTAGCTGGTCGAGTCCTGTGTATTCGCGTTCCTGTATCTGCGAGCACAAGACGGGGAACAAAAACCAAAATGGCAGAGGTAGATACTCTTTCCTCGAATATCTCTGGCGGAAGGGGTGGCCTTAGCCAGAGAGGAAGAGGCGAAGCGAGATGATCCACTTCCATCAAACCTCTGTCCGTAAACAGCGAGCGATAAGCTGCCTTGTCTCACTTCGGACGAATCCCACTGGTCCGAAACCATCTAGTCATTATATACCGTATCTCTGCCTCCACAAGCTCTCAATTCAATGGGCTTTATTGGCATGGGAAACACATGTTTGTTTACACTGTCAAAGTGAAAAAGGATAAAAATGTGAAATAAACAAATCAAAATGAAAAGTAAACATTCAAAAAAGTTTCAGAGGAAGAGAGACATTTCAAATGTCATATTATATGTGCGCTCTCCAAATCTGCTCCTCATGGGCGAGGACAGATTGAAATTTGTCCGTGCTATCAGGGATCCTTGGGATGTTTCCTTCGGTAAGGGGTTTACGGTAGTTTAAGGCATGTATGACAGAAAGAGTATATGGTTACCATGGACACTGACTAAACATCTCAAAGAGATAAAAAAATATATATATATCGCAGCAAAATAATAAATGTCCTCTCACTGTCAACTGCGTTTATTTTCAGCAAACTTAACATGTGTAAATATTTGTATGAACACAACAAGATTCAACAACAGACAAACTGAACAAGTTCCACGGACATCTGACTAAGAAAAATGTGTCCCTGAACAAAGGGGGTCAAAATCAAAAGTAACAGTCAGTATCTGGTGTGGCCACCAGCTGCATTAAGTACTGCAGTGCATCTCCTCCTCATGGACTGCACCAGATTTGCCAGTTCTTGCTGTGAGATGTTACCCCACTCTTCCACTAAGACACCTGCAAGTTTCTGGGCATTTCTGGGGGGGAATGGCCCTAGCCCTTTACCCTCCGATCTAACAGGTCCCAGACGTGCTCAATGGGATTGAGATCCGGGCTCTTCGCTGGCCATGGCAGAACACTGACATTCCTGCTTGCAGGAAATCACGCACAGAATGAGCAGTATGGCTGGTGGCATTGTAATGCTGGAGGGTCATGTCAGGATGAGCCTGCAGGAAGGGTACCACATGAGGGAGAAGGATGTCTTCCCTGTAACGCACAGGGTTGTGATTGCCTGCAATGACATCAAGCTCAGTCCGATGATGCTGTGACATACCGCCTCAGACCATGACAGACCCTCCACCTCCAAATCGATCCTGCTCCAGAGTACAGACCTCAGTGTAACGCTCATTCCTTCGACGATAAATGCAAATCTGACCATCACCCCTGGTGAGACAAAACTGATCAGTGAAGAGCACTTTTTTCCAGTCCTGTCTGGTCCAGCGACGGTGGGTTTGTGCCCAGAGATGTCTGATGAAAACCTGCTTTACAACAGGCCTACAAGCCCTCAGTCCAGCCTCTCTCAGGCTATTGCGGACATTCTGAGCACTGATGGAGGGATTGTGCGTTCCTGGTGTAACTCGGGCAGTTGTTGCCATCCTGTACCTGTCCCGCAGGTGTTATGTTTGGATGTGCAGGTGTTGTTACACGTGGTCTGCCACTGTGAGGACGATCGGATGTCTGTCCGGTCTCGCCGTAGTGCTGTCTTAGGCGTCTCACAGTACGGACATTGCAATTTATTGCCCTGGCCACATCTGCAGTCCTCATGCCTCCTTGAAGCATGCCTAAGGCACGTTCACGCAGAAGGGCAAGGACTCTGGGCATCTTTCTTTGTGTTTTTCAGAGTCTGTAGAAAGGCCTCTTTTGTGTCCTTAGTTTTCATAACTGACCTTAATTGCATACAGTCTGTAAGCTGTAGTGTCTTAACTTCTTATGGCTGCAGGGGCAGTATTGAGTAGCTTGGATGAAAGGTGCCCAGAGTAAACTGCCCGCTCCTCAGTCCCAGATGCTAATATATGCATATTATTATTAGTATTGGATAGAAAACACTGAAGTTTCTAAAACGGTTTGAATGATGTCTGTGAGTGTAACAGAACTCATATGGCAGGCAGAAACCTGAGAAAAAAATCCAACCAGGAAGTGGAAATCTGAGGGTGGTCGATTTTCAACTCAGCCCCTATCGAAGATAGTGGGATATTGGTCATGTTGGACTTCCTAAGGCTTCCACTAGATGTCAACAGTCTTTAGAAATTTATTTGAGGCTTCTACTATGAAGGGGGTCTGAATGAGAGGGGAATGAGTCAGAGGACTGCCAGTAGTCATGCGCTGGTCACACGCATTTCACATTAGCGGTACCTCCTGTTCCTTTGCTTTTCTGAAGACAAAGGAATTCTCCGGTTGGAACATTATTGAAGATTTATGTTAAAAACATCCTAAAGATTGATTCTATACATCGTTTGACAAGTTTATACAGGCTGTAGTGGAACTTTTTGACATTTCGTCTGCAACTAGCGAACGTGAGCTTTGATTTGTTTACCAAACGCGCTAACTAAAGTAGCTATTTGGACATAAAGGATGGACTTTATCCCCCAAAAATATTTATTGTGGACCTGGGATTCCTGGGAGTGCATTCTGATGAAGATCAAAGGTAAGTTAATATTTATAATGTTATTTCTGACTTCTGTTGACTCCAACATGGCGGATATATGTATTTGCTTGTCTGAGTGCCGTACTCAGATTATTGCATGGTTTGAAATCTGACACAGCGGTAGTATTAAGGAGAAGTGTATCTATATTTCCATCAACATTTATAATGAGTATTTCTGTTAATTATGACATTTCTGTTTTGAATTTGGCACCCTGCATTTTCACTGGCTGTTGTCATATCGATCGCGTTAGCAGGATTTCAGCCCTAAGAAGTTAATGACCGTTCCACAGGTGCATGTTCATTAATTGTTTATGGTTCATTGAACAAGCATGGAAAACAGTGTTTAAACCCTTTACAATGGAGATCTGTGAAGTTATTTGGATTTTTACCAATTATCTTTGAAAGACGGGGTTTATTTTTTTGCTGAGATATATATAACCTTTATTTAACTAGGCAAGTCAGTTAAGAACAAATTCTCATTTACAATGACAGCCTACCGGGGAACATTGGGTTAACTGCCTTGTTCAGGGCCAGAACGACATATTTTTACCTTGTCAGCTTGGGGTCTCAATCCAGCAACCTTTCGGTTACTGGCCCAACGTCTAACCACTAGGCTAGGCTACCTGCTGCTTACTGGCCCAACGCTCTAACCACTAGGCTACAAGTCGCCCAACGCTCTAACCACTAGGCTACAATTCGCCCAACGCTCTAACCAATAGGCTACCTGTCGCCCAACGCTCTAACCACTAGGCTACCTGTCGTCCAACGCTCTAACCACTAGGCTACCTGTCGCCCAACGCTCTAACCACTAGGCTACCTGCCGCCCAACGCTCTAACCACTAGGCTACCTGCCGCCCAACGCTCTAACCACTAGGCTACCTGTCGCCCAACGCTCTAACCACTAGGCTACCTGCTGGTTACTGGCCCAACGCTCTAACCACTAGGCTACCTGCTGGTTACTGGCCCAACGCTCTAACCACTAGGCTACCTGCTCTAACCACTAGGCTACCTACTGGTTACTGGCCCAACGCTCTAACCACTAGGCTACCTGTCGCCCAACGCTCTAACCACTAGGCTACCTGCTGGTTACTAGGCCCAACGCTCTAACCACTAGGCTACCTACTGGTTACTGGCTCTAACCCAGGCTACCGCTCTAACCACTAGGCTACCTGTCGCCCAACGCTCTAACCACTAGGCTACCTGCTGGTTACTGGCCCAACGCTCTAACCACTAGGCTACCTGCTCTAACCACTAACCAGGCTACCTACTGGCTTACTGGCCCAACGCTCTAACCACTAGGCTACCTGCTCTAACCACTAGGCTACCTGCTGGTTACTGGCCCAACGCTCTAACCACTAGGCTACCTGCTCTAACCACTAGGCTACCTGCTCTAACCACTAGGCTACCTGCTCTAACCACTAGGCTACCTGCTCTAACCACTAGGCTACCTGCTGGTTACTGGCCCAACGCTCTAACCACTAGGCTACCTGCTCTAACCACTAGGCTACCTGCTGGTTACTGGCCCAACGCTCTAACCACTAGGCTACCTGCTCTAACCACTAGGCTACCTGCTGGTTACTGGCCCAACGCTCTAACCACTAGGCTACCTGCTCTAACCACTAGGCTACCTGCTGGTTACTGGCCCAACGCTCTAACCACTAGGCTACCTGCTCTAACCACTAGGCTACCTGCTGGTTACTGGCCCAACGCTCTAACCACTAGGCTACCTGCTCTAACCACTAGGCTACAAATGTATTGATAAATGTATTGATAAAGCCCTTCGTACATCAGCTGATATCTCAAAGTGCTGTACAGAAACCCAGCCTAAAACTCCAAACAGCAAACAATGCAGGCGTAGAAGCACGATTTGTAAATCGATAAATTGCATTTAGACTTTATTTTTACAACTGCAGATATGCAGGTCATTTCCAAGGGCCTTAAGTAAAATGACTTGCCATAAAGATTTGCACATAGGATATACGCAAACATGACAGCTTTGGCAAACCTGCAACTCCATATTTGGAAGCGCTTAGGTCACCTGACTTCCGGCAGGGTGGCTCTGGGTTGGTAGCCAGCATTGCCCTGCTCTGTCTATGTGTGGCTCTGGGTTGGTAGCCAGCATTGCCCTGCTCTGTCTATGTGTGGCTCTGGGTTGGTAGCCAGCATTGCCCTGCTCTGTCTATGTGTGGCTCTGGGTTGGTAGCCAGCATTGCCCTGCTCTGTCTATGTGTGGCTCTGGGTTGGTAGCCAGCATTGCCCTGCTCTGTCTATGTGTGGCTCTGGGTTGGTAGCCAGCATTGCCCTGCTCTGTCTATGTGTGGCTCTGGGTTGGTAGCCAGCATTGACCCCTGTCTATTCTGTCTATGTGTGGCTCTGGGTTGGTAGCCAGCATTGCCCTGCTCTGTCTATGTGTGGCTCTGGGTTGGTAACCAGCATTGCCCTGCTCTGTCTATGTGTGGCTCTGTTGGTAGCCAGTGGCTCTGTGGTTGGTAGCCAGCATTGCCCTGCTCTGTCTATGTGTGGCTCTGGGTTGGTAGCCAGCATTGCCCTGCTCTGTCTATGTGTGGCTCTGGGTTGGTAGCCAGCATTGCCCTGCTCTGTCTATGTGTGGCTCTGGGTTGGTAGCCAGCATTGCCCTGCTCTGTCTATGTGTGGCTCTGGGTTGGTAGCCAGCATTGCCCTGCTCTGTCTATGTGTGGCTCTGGGTTGGTAGCCAGCATTGCCCTGCTCTGTCTATGTGTGGCTCTGGGTTGGTAGCCAGCATTGCCCTGCTCTGTCTATGTGTGGCTCTGGGTTGGTAGCCAGCATTGCCCTGCTCTGTCTATGTGTGGCTCTGGGTTGGTAGCCAGCATTGCCCTGCTCTGTCTATGTGTAGCCAGCATTGCCTCTGGGTTGGTAGCCAGCATTGCCCTGCTCTGTCTATGTGTGGCTCTGGGTTGGTAGCCAGCATTGCCCTGCTCTGTCTATGTGTGGCTCTGGGTTGGTAGCCAGCATTGCCCTGCTCTGTCTATGTGTGGCTCTGGGTTGGTAGCCAGCATTGCCCTGCTCTGTCTATGTGTGGCTCTGGGTTGGTAGCCAGCATTGCCCTGCTCTGTCTATGATATCTCCTGTGTGGCTCTGGGTTGGTAGCCAGCATTGCCCTGCTCTGTCTATTCTGTGATATTCCTGTGTGGCTCTGGGTTGGTAGCCAGCATTGCCCTGCTCTGTCTATTCTGTGATATGGCTCTGTGTGGGTTGGTAGCCAGCATTGCCCTGCTCTGTCTATGTGTGGCTCTGGGTTGGTAGCCAGCATTGCCCTGCTCTGTCTATTCTGTGATATTCCTGTGTGGCTCTGGGTTGGTAGCCAGCATTGCCCTGCTCTGTCTATGTGTGGCTCTGGGTTGGTAGCCAGCATTGCCCTGCTCTGTCTATGTGTGGCTCTGGGTTGGTAGCCAGCATTGCCCTGCTCTGTCTATGTGTGGCTCTGGGTTGGTAGCCAGCATTGCCCTGCTCTGTCTATGTGTGGCTCTGGGTTGGTAGCCAGCATTGCCCTGCTCTGTCTATGTGTGGCTCTGGGTTGGTAGCCAGCATTGCCCTGCTCTGTCTATGTGTGGCTCTGGGTTGGTAGCCAGCATTGCCCTGCTCTGTCTATGTGTGGCTCTGGGTTGGTAGCCAGCATTGCCCTGCTCTGTCTATTCCTGTGTGGCTCTGGGTTGGTAGCCAGCATTGCCCTGCTCTGTCTATGTGTGGCTCTGGGTTGGTAGCCAGCATTGCCCTGCTCTGTCTATTCTATGTGTGGCTCTGGGTTGGTAGCCAGCATTGCCCTGCTCTGTCTATGTGTGGCTCTGGGTTGGTAGCCAGCATTGCCCTGCTCTGTCTATTCCTGTGTGGCTCTGGGTTGGTAGCCAGCATTGCCCTGCTCTGTCTATGTGTGGCTCTGGGTTGGTAGCCAGCATTGCCCTGCTCTGTCTATGTGTGGCTCTGGGTTGGTAGCCAGCATTGCCCTGCTCTGTCTATGTGTGGCTCTGGGTTGGTAGCCAGCATTGCCCTGCTCTGTCTATGTGTGGCTCTGGGTTGGTAGCCAGCATTGCCCTGCTCTGTCTATGTGTGGCTCTGGGTTGGTAGCCAGCATTGCCCTGCTCTGTCTATGTGTGGCTCTGGGTTGGTAGCCAGCATTGCCCTGCTCTGTCTATGTGTGGCTCTGGGTTGGTAGCCAGCATTGCCCTGCTCTGTCTATGTGTGGCTCTGGGTTGGTAGCCAGCATTGCCCTGCTCTGTCTATTCTGTGCATTGCCCTGCTCTGTCTGTGTGGCTCTGGGTTGGTAGCCAGCATTGCCCTGCTCTGTCTATTTGTGGCTCTGGGTTGGTAGCCAGCATTGCCCTGCTCTGTCTATGTGTGGCTCTGGGTTGGTAGCCAGCATTGCCCTGCTCTGTCTATGTGTGGCTCTGGGTTGGTAGCCAGCATTGCCCTGCTCTGTCTATGTGTGGCTCTGTCTATGTGTGGCTCTGGGGTAGCCAGCATTGCCCTGCTCTGTCTATGTGTGGCTCTGGGTTGGTAGCCAGCATTGCCCTGCTCTGTCTATGTGTGGCTCTGGGTTGGTAGCCAGCATTGCCCTGCTCTGTCTATGTGTGGCTCTGGGTTGGTAGCCAGCATTGCCCTGCTCTGTCTATGTGTGGCTCTGGGTTGGTAGCCAGCATTGCCCTGCTCTGTCTATGTGTGGCTCTGGGTTGGTAACCAGCATTGCCCTGCTCTGTCTATGTGTGGCTCTGGGTTGGTAGCCAGCATTGCCCTGCTCTGTCTATGTGTGGCTCTGGGTTGGTAGCCAGCATTGCCCTGCTCTGTCTATGTGTGGCTCTGGGTTGGTAGCCAGCATTGCCCTGCTCTGTCTATGTGTGGCTCTGGGTTGGTAGCCAGCATTGCCCTGCTCTGTCTATGTGTGGCTCTGGGTTGGTAGCCAGCATTGCCCTGCTCTGTCTATGTGTGGCTCTGGGTTGGTAGCCAGCATTGCCCTGCTCTGTCTATGTGTGGCTCTGGGTTGGTAGCCAGCATTGCCCTGCTCTGTCTATGTGTGGCTCTATGTGTGGCTGTCTGTGGCTCTGGGTTGGTAGCCAGCATTGCCCTGCTCTGTCTATGTGTGGCTCTGGGTTGGTAGCCAGCATTGCCCTGCTCTGTCTATGTGTGGCTCTGGGTTGGTAGCCAGCATTGCCCTGCTCTGTCTATGTGTGGCTCTGGGTTGGTAGCCAGCATTGCCCTGCTCTGTCTATGTGTGGCTCTGGGTTGGTAGCCAGCATTGCCCTGCTCTGTGTGGCTCTGGGTTGGTAGCCATATTGCCCTGTGTGTGGCTCTGGGTTGGTAGCCAGCATTGCCCTGCTCTGTCTATGTGTTCTGGTAGCCAGCATTGCCCTGCTCTGTCTATGTGTGGCTCTGGGTTGGTAGCCAGCATTGCCCTGCTCTGTCTATTCTGTGATATTCCTGGGTTGGTAGCCAGCATTGCCCTGCTCTGTCTATGTGTGGCTCTGGGTTGGTAGCCAGCATTGCCCTGCTCTGTCTATGTGTGGCTCTGGGTTGGTAGCCAGCATTGCCCTGCTCTGTCTATGTGTGGCTCTGGGTTGGTAGCCAGCATTGCCCTGCTCTGTCTATGTGTGGCTCTGGGTTGGTAGCCAGCATTGCCCTGCTCTGTCTATGTGTGGCTCTGGGTTGGTAGCCAGCATTGCCCTGCTCTGTCTATGTGTGGCTCTGGGTTGGTAGCCAGCATTGCCCTGCTCTGTCTATGTGTGGCTCTGGGTTGGTAGCCAGCATTGCCCTGCTCTGTCTATGTGTGGCTCTGGGTTGGTAGCCAGCATTGCCCTGCTCTGTCTATGTGTGGCTCTGGGTTGGTAGCCAGCATTGCCCTGCTCTGTCTATGTGTGGCTCTGGGTTGGTAGCCAGCATTGCCCTGCTCTGTCTATGTGTGGCTCTGGGTTGGTAGCCAGCATTGCCCTGCTCTGTCTATGTGTGGCTCTGGGTTGGTAGCCAGCATTGCCCTGCTCTGTCTATTCTGTGATATTCCTGTGTGGCTCTGGGTTGGTAGCCAGCATTGCCCTGCTCTGTCTATGTGTGGCTCTGGGTTGGTAGCCAGCATTGCCCTGCTCTGTCTATGTGTGGCTCTGGGTTGGTAGCCAGCATTGCCCTGCTCTGTCTATGTGTGGCTCTGGGTTGGTAGCCAGCATTGCCCTGCTCTGTCATGTGGCTCTGGGTTGGTAGCCCTGCCCTGCTCTGTCTATGTGTGGCTCTGGGTTGGTAACCAGCATTGCCCTGCTCTGTCTATTTGTGGCTCTGGGTTGGTAGCCAGCATTGCCCTGCTCTGTCTGCCCTTCTGTCTATGTGTGGCTCTGGGTTGGTAGCCAGCATTCTCTGTCTATGTGTGGCTCTGGGTTGGTAGCCAGCATTGCCCTGCTCTGTCTATGTGTGGCTCAGGGTTGGTAGCCAGCATTGCCCTGCTCTGTCTATGTGTGGCTCTGGGTTGGTAGCCAGCATTGCCCTGCTCTGTCTATGTGTGGCTCTGGGTTGGTAGCCAGCATTGCCCTGCTCTGTCTATGTGTGGCTCTGGGTTGGTAACCAGCATTGCCTATGTGTGGCTCTAGCCAGCTCTGTCTATGTGTGGCTCTGGGTTGGTAGCCAGCATTGCCCTGCTCTGTCTATGTGTGGCTCTGGGTTGGTAGCCAGCATTGCCCTGCTCTGTTTATGTGTGGCTCTGGGTTGGTAGCCAGCATTGCCCTGCTCTGTCTATGTGTGGCTCTGGGTTGGTAGCCAGCATTGCCCTGCTCTGTCTATGTGTGGCTCTGGGTTGGTAGCCAGCATTGCCCTGCTCTGTCTATGTGTGGCTCTGGGTTGGTAGCCAGCATTGCCCTGCTCTGTCTATGTGTGGCTCTGGGTTGGTAGCCAGCATTGCCCTGCTCTGTCTATGTGTGGCTCTGGGTTGGTAGCCAGCATTGCCCTGCTCTGTCTATGTGTGGCTCTGGGTTGGTAGCCAGCATTGCCCTGCTCTGTCTATGTGTGGCTCTGGGTTGGTAGCCAGCATTGCCCTGCTCTGTCTATGTGTGGCTCTGGGTTGGTAGCCAGCATTGCCCTGCTCTGTCTATGTGTGGCTCTGGGTTGGTAACCAGCATTGCCCTGCTCTGTCTATGTGTGGCTCTGGGTTGGTAGCCAGCATTGCCCTGCTCTGTCTATGTGTGGCTCTGGGTTGGTAGCCAGCATTGCCCTGCTCTGTCTATGTGTGGCTCTGGGTTGGTAGCCAGCATTGCCCTGCTCTGTCTATGTGTGGCTCTGGGTTGGTAGCCAGCATGCCCTGCCTGTCTGCTCTGTTGGTAGCCAGCATTGTGGCTCTGGGTTGGTAGCCAGCATTGCCCTGCTCTGTCTATGTGCATTGCCTCTGCTCTGTCTGTGTGGCTCTGGGTTGGTAGCCAGCATTGCCCTGCTCTGTCTATGTGTGGCTCTGGGTTGGTAGCCAGCATTGCCCTGCTCTGTCTATGTGTGGCTCTGGGTTGGTAGCCAGCATTGCCCTGCTCTGTCTATGTGTGGCTCTGGGTTGGTAGCCAGCATTGCCCTGCTCTGTCTATGTGTGGCTCTGGGTTGGTAGCCAGCATTGCCCTGCTCTGTCTATGTGTGGCTCTGGGTTGGTAGCCAGCATTGCCCTGCTCTGTCTATGTGTGGCTCTGGGTTGGTAGCCAGCATTGCCCTGCTCTGCTATGTGTGGCTCTGGGTTGGTAGCCAGCTGCTCTGTCTATGTGTGGCTCTGGGTTGGTAGCCAGCATTGCCCTGCTCTGTCTATGTGTGGCTCTGGGTTGGTAGCCAGCATTGCCCTGCTCTGTCTATGTGTGGCTCTGGGTTGGTAGCCAGCATTGCCCTGCTCTGTCTATTCTATGTGTGGCTCTGGGTTGGTAGCCAGCATTGCCCTGCTCTGTCTATGTGTGGCTCTGGGTTGTGGCTGCCCTGGGTTGGTAGCCAGCATTGCCCTGCTCTGTCTATGTGTGGCTCTGGGTTGGTAGCATTGCTCTGTCTATGTGTGGCTCTGGGTTGGTAGCCAGCATTGCCCTGCTCTGTCTATTCCTGTGTGGCTCTGGGTTGGTAGCCAGCATTGCCCTGCTCTGTCTATGTGTGGCTCTGGGTTGGTAGCCAGCATTGCCCTGCTCTGTTATGTGTGGCTCTGGGTTGGTAGCCAGCATTGCCCTGCTCTGTCTATGTGTGGCTCTGGGTTGGTAGCCAGCATTGCCCTGCTCTGTCTATGTGTGGCTCTGGGTTGGTAGCCAGCATTGCCCTGCTCTGTTTATGTGTGGCTCTGGGTTGGTAGCCAGCATTGCCCTGCTCTGTCTATGTTGGCTCATATTCCTATGTGTGGCTCTGGGTTGGTAGCCAGCATTGCCCTGCTCTGTCTATGTGTGGCTCTGGGTTGGTAGCCAGCATTGCCCTGCTCTGTCTATTGTGTGGCTCTGGGTTGGTAGCCAGCATTGCCCTGCTCTGTCTATGTGTGGCTCTGGGTTGGTAACCAGCATTGCCCTGCTCTGTCTATGTGTGGCTCTGGGTTGGTAACCAGCATTGCCCTGCTCTGTCTATGTGTGGCTCTGGGTTGGTAGCCAGCATTGCCCTGCTCTGTCTATGTGTGGCTCTGGGTTGGTAGCCAGCATTGCCCTGCTCTGTCTATGTGTGGCTCTGGGTTGGTAGCCAGCATTGCCCTGCTCTGTCTATGTGTGGCTCTGGGTTGGTAGCCAGCATTGCCCTGCTCTGTCTCTGGGTTGTAGCCAGCATTATTCCTATGTGTGGCTCTGGGTTGGTATGTGTGGCTCTGGGTTGGTAGCCAGCATTGCCCTGCTCTGTCTATGTGTGGCTCTGGGTTGGTAACCAGCATTGCCCTGCTCTGTCTATGTGTGGCTCTGGGTTGGTAGCCAGCATTGCCCTGCTCTGTCTATTTGTGGCTCTGGGTTGGTAGCCAGCATTGCCCTGCTCTGTCTATGTGTGGCTCTGGGTTGGTAGCCAGCATTGCCCTGCTCTGTCTATGTGTGGCTCTGGGTTGGTAGCCAGCATTGCCCTGCTCTGTCTATGTGTGGCTCTGGGTTGGTAGCCAGCATTGCCCCTGCTCTGTTTATGTGTGGCTCTGGGTTGGTAGCCAGCATTGCCCTGCTCTGTCTATGTGTGGCTCTGGGTTGGTAGCCAGCATTGCCCTGCTCTGTCTATGTGTGGCTCTGGGTTGGTAGCCAGCATTGCCCTGCTCTGTCTATGTGTGGCTCTGGGTTGGTAGCCAGCATTGCCCTGCTCTGTCTATGTGTGGCTCTGGGTTGGTAGCCAGCATTGCCCTGCTCTGTCTATTCTGTGATATTGTGTGGCTCTGGGTTGGTAGCCAGCATTGCCTGCTCTGTCTATTCTGTGGCTCTGGGTTGGTAGCCAGCATTGCCCTTCTGTCTATGTGTGGCTCTGGGTTGGTAGCCAGCATTGCCCTGCTCTGTCTATGTGTGGCTCTGGGTTGGTAGCCAGCATTGCCCTGCTCTGTCTGCTCTGGGTTGGTAGCCAGCATTGCCCTGCTCTGTGTGGCTCTGGGTTGGTAGCCAGCATTGCCCTGCTCTGTCTATGTGTGGCTCTGGGTTGGTAGCCAGCATTGCCCTGCTCTGTCTATGTGTGGCTCTGGGTTGGTAGCCAGCATTGCCCTGCTCTGTCTATGTGTGGCTCTGGGTTGGTAGCCAGCATTGCCCTGCTCTGTCTATGTGTGGCTCTGGGTTGGTAGCCAGCATTGCCCCTGCTCCTATGTGTGGCATTGCCAGCATTGCCCTCTGTCTATGTGTGGCTCTGGGTTGGTAGCCAGCATTGCCCTGCTCTGTCTATGGCTCTGTAGCCATATTCTCTGTGTGGCTCTGGGTTGGTAGCCAGCATTGCCCTGCTCTGTCTATGTGTGGCTCTGGGTTGGTAGCCAGCATTGCCCTGCTCTGTCTATTCTGTGATATTCCTGTGTGGCTCTGGGTTGGTAGCCAGCATTGCCCTGCTCTGTCTATGTGTGGCTCTGGGTTGGTAGCCAGCATTGCCCTGCTCTGTCTATGTGTGGCTCTGGGTTGGTAGCCAGCATTGCCCTGCTCTGTCTATGTGTGGCTCTGGGTTGGTAGCCAGCATTGCCCTGCTCTGTCTATGTGTGGCTCTGGGTTGGTAGCCAGCATTGCCCTGCTCTGTCTATGTGTGGCTCTGGGTTGGTAGCCAGCATTGCCCTGCTCTGTCTATTCTGTGATATTCCTGTGTGGCTCTGGGTTGGTAGCCAGCATTGCCCTGCTCTGTCTATGTGTGGCTCTGGGTTGGTAGCCAGCATTGCCCTGCTCTGTCTATGTGTGGCTCTGGGTTGGTAGCCAGCATTGCCCTGCTCTGTCTATTTGTGGCTCTGGGTTGGTAGCCAGCATTGCCCTGCTCTGTCTATGTGTGGCTCTGGGTTGGTAGCCAGCATTGCCCTGCTCTGTCTATGTGTGGCTCTGGGTTGGTAGCCAGCATTGCCCTGCTCTGTCTATGTGTGGCTCTGGGTTGGTAGCCAGCATTGCCCTGCTCTGTGGCTCTTTGTGATATGTGGCTCTGGGTTGGTAGCCAGCATTGCCCTGCTCTGTCTATGTGTGGCTCTGGGTTGGTAGCCAGCATTGCCCTGCTCTGTCTATGTGTGGCTCTGGGTTGGTAGCCAGCATTGCCCTGCTCTGTCTATGTGTGGCTCTGGGTTGGTAGCCAGCATTGCCCTGCTCTGTCTATGTGTGGCTCTGGGTTGGTAGCCAGCATTGCCCTGCTCTGTCTATGTGTGGCTCTGGGTTGGTAGCCAGCATTGCCCTGCTCTGTCTATGTGTGGCTCTGGGTTGGTAGCCAGCATTGCCCTGCTCTGTCTATGTGTGGCTCTGGGTTGGTAGCCAGCATTGCCCTGCTCTGTCTATGTGTGGCTCTGGGTTGGTAGCCAGCATTGCCCTGCTCTGTCTATGTGTGGCTCTGGGTTGGTAACCAGCATTGCCCTGCTCTGTCTATGTGTGGCTCTGGGTTGGTAACCAGCATTGCCCTGCTCCTGGCTCTGTTTATGTGTGGCTCTGGGTTGGTAGCCAGCATTGCCCTGCTCTGTCTATGTGTGGCTCTGGGTTGGTAGCCAGCATTGCCCTGCTCTGTCTATGTGTGGCTCTGGGTTGGTAGCCAGCATTGCCCTGCTCTGTCTATGTGTGGCTCTGGGTTGGTAGCCAGCATTGCCCTGCTCTGTCTATGTGTGGCTCTGGGTTGGTAGCCAGCATTGCCCTGCTCTGTCTATGTGTGGCTCTGGGTTGGTAGCCAGCATTGCCCTGCTCTGTCTATGTGTGGCTCTGGGTTGGTAGCCAGCATTGCCCTGCTCTGTCTATGTGTGGCTCTGGGTTGGTAGCCAGCATTGCCCTGCTCTGTTTATGTGTGGCTCTGGGTTGGTAGCCAGCATTGCCCTGCTCTGTCTATGTGTGGCTCTGGGTTGGTAGCCAGCATTGCCCTGCTCTGTTTATGTGTGGCTCTGGGTTGGTAGCCAGCATTGCCCTGCTCTGTCTATGTGTGGCTCTGGGTTGGTAGCCAGCATTGCCCTGCTCTGTCTATGTGTGGCTCTGGGTTGGTAGCCAGCATTGCCCTGCTCTGTCTATGTGTGGCTCTGGGTTGGTAGCCAGCATTGCCCTGCTCTGTCTATGTGTGGCTCTGGGTTGGTAGCCAGCATTGCCCTGCTCTGTCTATTCTGTGATATTCCTGTGTGGCTCTGGGTTGGTAGCCAGCATTGCCCTGCTCTGTCTATTCTGTGCATTGCCCTCTCTGTGTGGCTCTGGGTTGGTAGCCAGCATTGCCCTGCTCTGTCTATGTGTGGCTCTGGGTTGGTAGCCAGCATTGCCCTGCTCTGTCTATGTGTGGCTCTGGGTTGGTAGCCAGCATTGCCCTGCTCTGTCTATGTGTGGCTCTGGGTTGGTAGCCAGCATTGCCCTGCTCTGTCTATGTGTGGCTCTGGGTTGGTAGCCAGCATTGCCCTGCTCTGTCTATGTGTGGCTCTGGGTTGGTAGCCAGCATGCCCTGCTCTGTCTATGTGCTCTGTCATATTCCTGTGTGGCTCTGGGTTGGTAACCAGCATTGCCCTGCTCTGTCTATGTGTGGCTCTGGGTTGGTAACCAGCATTGCCCTGCTCTGTCTATTTGTGGCTCTGGGTTGGTAACCAGCATTGCCCTGCTCTGTCTATGTGTGGCTCTGGGTTGGTAGCCAGCATTGCCCTGCTCTGTCTATGTGTGGCTCTGGGTTGGTAGCCAGCATTGCCCTGCTGTCTATGTGTGGCTCTGGGTTGGTAGCCAGCATTGCCCTGCTCTGTTTATGTGTGGCTCTGGGTTGGTAGCCAGCATTGCCCTGCTCTGTTTATGTGTGGCTCTGGGTTGGTAGCCAGCATTGCCCTGCTCTGTCTATGTTGTCTGGGTTGGTAGCCAGCATTCCTGCTCTGGCTGGCTCTGGGTTGGTAGCCAGCATTGCCCTGCTCTGTCTATGTGTGGCTCTGGGTTGGTAGCCAGCATTGCCCTGCTCTGTTTATGTGTGGCTCTGGGTTGCCAGCAGCCAGCATTGCCCTGTCTGTCATATTCCTGTGTGGCTCTGGGTTGGTAGCCAGCATTGCCCTGCTCTGTCTATGTGTGGCTCTGGGTTGGTAGCCAGCATTGCCCTGCTCTGTCTATGTGTGGCTCTGGGTTGGTAACCAGCATTGCCCTGCTCTGTCTATGTGTGGCTCTGGGTTGGTAGCCAGCATTGCCCTGCTCTGTCTATGTGTGGCTCTGGGTTGGTAACCAGCATTGCCCTGCTCTGTCTATGTGTGGCTCTGGGTTGGTAACCAGCATTGCCCTGCTCTGTCTATGTGTGGCTCTGGGTTGGTAGCCAGCATTGCCCTGCTCTGTCTATGTGTGGCTCTGGGTTGGTAGCCAGCATTGCCCTGCTCTGTCTATGTGTGGCTCTGGGTTGGTAGCCAGCATTGCCCTGCTCTGTCTATGTGTGGCTCTGGGTTGGTAGCCAGCATTGCCCTGCTCTGTCTATGTGTGGCTCTGGGTTGGTAGCCAGCATTGCCCTGCTCTGTCTATGTGTGGCTCTGGGTTGGTAGCCAGCATTGCCCTGCTCTGCTCTGTCTATTTGTGGCTCTGGGTTGGTAGCCAGCATTGCCCTGCTCTGTCTATGTGTGGCTCTGGGTTGGTAGCCAGCATTGCCCTGCTCTGTCTATGTGTGGCTCTGGCTCTGGGTTGGTAGCCAGCATTGCCCTGCTCTGTCTATGTGTGGCTCTGGGTTGGTAGCCAGCATTGCCCTGCTCTGTCTATGTGTGGCTCTGGGTTGGTAGCCAGCATTGCCCTGCTCTGTCTATGTGTGGCTCTGGGTTGGTAGCCAGCATTGCCCTGCTCTGTCTATGTGTGGCTCTGGGTTGGTAGCCAGCATTGCCCTGCTCTGTCTATGTGTGGCTCTGGGTTGGTAGCCAGCATTGCCCTGCTCTGTCTATGTGTGGCTCTGGGTTGGTAGCCAGCATTGCCCTGCTCTGTCTATGTGTGGCTCTGGGTTGGTAGCCAGCATTGCCCTGCTCTGTCTATGTGTGGCTCTGGGTTGGTAGCCAGCATTGCCCTGCTCTGTCTATGTGTGGCTCTGGGTTGGTAGCCAGCATTGCCCTGCTCTGTCTATGTGGCTCTGGGTTGGTAGCCAGCATTGCCCTGCTCTGTCTATGTGTGGCTCTGGGTTGGTAGCCAGCATTGCCCTGCTCTGTCTATGTGTGGCTCTGGGTTGGTAGCCAGCATTGCCCTGCTCTGTCTATGTGTGGCTCTGGGCTCTGGGTTGGTAGCCAGCATTGCCCTGCTCTGTCTATGTGTGGCTCTGGGTTGGTAGCCAGCATTGCCCTGCTCTGTCTATGTGTGGCTCTGGGTTGGTAGCCAGCATTGCCCTGCTCTGTCTATGTGTGGCTCTGGGTTGGGAGCCAGCATTGCCCTGCTCTGTCTATGTGTGGCTCTGGGTTGGTAGCCAGCATTGCCCTGCTCTCTGTCTATGTGTGGCTCTGGGTCTATTGTGGCTCTGGGTTAGCCAGCATTGCCCTGCTCTGTCTATGTGTGGCTCTGGGTTGGTAGCCAGCATTGCCCTGGGTTGGGAGCCAGCATTGCCCTGCTCTGTCTATGTGTGGCTCTGGGTTGGTAGCCAGCATTGCCCTGCTCTGTCTATGTGTGGCTCTGGGTTGGTAGCCAGCATTGCCCTGCTCTGTCTATGTGTGGCTCTGGGTTGGTAGCCAGCATTGCCCTGCTCTGTCTATGTGTGGCTCTGGGTTGGTAGCCAGCATTGCCCTGCTCTGTCTATGTGGCTCTGGGTTGGTAGCCAGCATTGCCCTGCTCTGTCTATGTGTGGCTCTGGGTTGGTAGCCAGCATTGCCCTGCTCTGTCTATGTGTGGCTCTGGGTTGGTAGCTAGCCAGCATTGCCCTGCTCTGTCTATGTGTGGCTCTGGGTTGGTAGCCAGCATTGCCCTGCTCTGTCTATGTGTGGCTCTGGGTTGGTAGCCAGCATTGCCCTGCTCTGTCTATGTGTGGCTCTGGGTTGGTAGCCAGCATTGCCCTGCTCTGTCTATGTGTGGCTCTGGGTTGGTAGCCAGCATTGCCCTGCTCTGTCTATGTGTGGCTCTGGGTTGGTAGCCAGCATTGACCTGCTCTGTCTATTCTGTGATATTCCTGTGTGGCTCTGGGTTGGTAGCCAGCATTGCCCTGCTCTGTCTATTCTGTGATATTCCTGTCTGGCTCTGGGTTGGTAGCCAGCATTGCCCTGCTCTGTCTATGTGTGGCTCTGGGTTGGTAGCCAGCATTGCCCTGCTCTGTTTATGTGTGGCTCTGGGTTGGTAGCCAGCATTGCCCTGTCTCTGTCTATGTGTGGCTCTGGGTTGGTAGCCAGCATTGCCCTGCTCTGTCTATGTTGTCATATTCCTGTGTGGCTCTGGGTTGGTAACCAGCATTGCCCTGCTGTCTATGTGTGGCTCTGGGTTGGTAACCAGCATTGCCCTGCTCTGTCTATTTGTGGCTCTGGGTTGGTAACCAGCATTGCCCTGCTCTGTCTATGTGTGGCTCTGGGTTGGTAACCAGCATTGCCCTGCTCTGTCTATGTGTGGCTCTGGGTTGGTAACCAGCATTGCCCTGCTCTGTCTATGTGTGGCTCTGGGTTGGTAACCAGCATTGCCCTGCTCTGTTTATGTGTGGCTCTGGGTTGGTAGCCAGCATTGCCCTGCTCTGTTTATGTGTGGCTCTGGGTTGATAGCCAGCATTGCCCTGCTCTGTCTATGTTGTCATATTCTATGTGTGGCTCTGGGTTGGTAGCCAGCATTGCCCTGCTCTGTCTATGTGTGGCTCTGGGTTGGTAACCAGCATTGCCCTGCTCTGTCTATGTGTGGCTCTGGGTTGGTAGCCAGCATTGCCCTGCTCTGTTTATGTGTGGCTCTGGGTTGATAGCCAGCATTGCCCTGCTCTGTCTATGTTGTCATATTCCTGTGTGGCTCTGGGTTGGTAGCCAGCATTGCCCTGCTCTGTCTATGTGTGGCTCTGGGTTGGTAGCCAGCATTGCCCTGCTCTGTCTATGTGTGGCTCTGGGTTGGTAACCAGCATTGCCCTGCTCTGTCTATGTGTGGCTCTGGGTTGGTAACCAGCATTGCCCTGCTCTGTCTATGTGTGGCTCTGGGTTGGTAACCAGCATTGCCCTGCTCTGTCTATGTGTGGCTCTGGGTTGGTAACCAGCATTGCCCTGCTCTGTCTATGTGTGGCTCTGGGTTGGTAGCCAGCATTGCCCTGCTCTGTCTATTTGTGGCTCTGGGTTGGTAGCCAGCATTGCCCTGCTCTGTCTATTTGTGGCTCTGGGTTGGTAGCCAGCATTGCCCTGCTCTGTCTATGTGTGGCTCTGGGTTGGTAGCCAGCATTGCCCTGCTCTGTCTATGTGTGGCTCTGGGTTGGTAGCCAGCATTGCCCTGCTCTGTCTATGTGTGGCTCTGGGTTGGTAGCCAGCATTGCCCTGCTCTGTCTATGTGTGGCTCTGGGTTGGTAGCCAGCATTGCCCTGCTCTGTCTATGTGTGGCTCTGGGTTGGTAGCCAGCATTGCCCTGCTCTGTCTATGTGTGGCTCTGGGTTGGTAGCCAGCATTGCCCTGCTCTGTCTATGTGTGGCTCTGGGTTGGTAGTCAGCATTGCCCTGCTCTGTCTATGTGTGGCTCTGGGTTGGTAGCCAGCATTGCCCTGCTCTGTCTATGTGTGGCTCTGGGTTGGTAGCCAGCATTGCCCTGCTCTGTCTATGTGTGGCTCTGGGTTGGTAGCCAGCATTGCCCTGCTCTGTCTATTTGTGGCTCTGGGTTGGTAGCCAGCATTGCCCTGCTCTGTCTATGTGTGGCTCTGGGTTGGTAGCCAGCATTGCCCTGCTCTGTCTATGTGTGGCTCTGGGTTGGTAACCAGCATTGCCCTGCTCTGTCTATGTGTGGCTCTGGGTTGGTAGCCAGCATTGCCCTGCTCTGTCTATGTGTGGCTCTGGGTTGGTAGCCAGCATTGCCCTGCTCTGTCTATGTGTGGCTCTGGGTTGGTAGCCAGCATTGCCCTGCTCTGTCTATGTGTGGCTCTGGGTTGGTAGCCAGCATTGCCCTGCTCTGTCTATGTGTGGCTCTGGGTTGGTAGCCAGCATTGCCCTGCTCTGTCTATGTGTGGCTCTGGGTTGGTAGCCAGCATTGCCCTGCTCTGTCTATTCTGTAGCCAGATATTCCTGTGTGGCTCTGGGTTGGTAGCCAGCATTGCCCTGCTCTGTCTATTCTCTGATATTCCTGTGTGGCTCTGGGTTGGTAGCCAGCATTGCCCTGCTCTGTCTATCTCTGTAACCATATTCCTGTCTGGCTATGTGTGGTGGGTTGGTAGCCAGCATTGCCCTGCTCTGTCTATGTGTGGCTCTGGGTTGGTAGCCAGCATTGCCCTGCTCTGTCTATTCTGTTGGTAGCCAGCATTGCCCTGCTCTGTCTATGTGTGGCTCTGGGTTGGTAGCCAGCATTGCCCTGCTCTGTCTATGTGTGGCTCTGGGTTGGTAGCCAGCATTGCCCTGCTCTGTCTCTGTCTATGTGTGGCTCTGGGTTGGTAACCAGCATTGCCCTGCTCTGTCTATGTGTGGCTCTGGGTTGGTAGCCAGCATTGCCCCTGTGTCTCTGTCTATGTGTGGCTCTGGGTTGGTAACCAGCATTGCCCCCTGCTCTGTCTCTGTCTATGTGTGGCTCTGGGTTGGTAGCCAGCATTGCCCCTCTGTCTCTGTCTATGTGTGGCTCTGGGTTGGTAGCCAGCATTGCCCTGCTCTGTCTCTGTCTATGTGTGGCTCTGTGGTTGGTAACCAGCATTGCCTGCTCTGTCTCTGTCTATGTGTGGCTCTGGGTTGGTAGCCAGCATTGCCCTGCTCTGTCTATGTGTGGCTCTGGGTTGGTAACCAGCATTGCCCTGCTCTGTCTCTGTCTATGTGTGGCTCTGGGTTGGTAACCAGCATTGCCCTGCTCTGACCTTATTTGTTTTTAAATGTAGTTTGGTTTTGTATTGAACTGTGCACACAGTGGAAAGTATTCAGACTCCTCCCCTCTTTTAGTTACGTGACTTATTATTCTAAAAAAAAAATAGATTGAGGAACATTTATTAATCTACATACCCCATAATGACAAAGTGAAAGCAGTAAAAATATGTTTTTATAATAAAACAGAAATACCTTATTTACATAAGTATTGAAACCCTTTGCCATGAGCCTGATTTTTTACATTTATTATTATTATTATTATTATTATTATTATTATTATTATTATTATTACGTTACTTAACTAGGCAAGTCAGTTAAGAACAAATTCTTATTTACAATGATGGCCTAGGAACAGTGGGTTAATCATTCTTAAATGGAAGAAGTTTGGAACCACCAAGACTCTACCAAGAGTTGGCAGACTGGCCAAACTGACCAATCGGGGAAAAGGGCCTTGGTGAGGGAGGTAACCAAGAAGCCAACAGTCTCTGACAGAGCTTTAGAGTTCCTCTGTGGAGATGGGAGAACCTTCCAAGACAACTATCTCTGCAGCTCTTCACCAATCAGGTATTTATGGTAGAGTGGCAAGACTGAAGCCACTCCTCAGTAAAAGGCACATGACAGCCCGCATGGAGTTTGCCAAAGGGAACCTAAAGACTCTCAGACCATGAGAAACAAGATTCTCTGGTCTGATGAAACCAAGATTGACACCAAAGCATCACGTCTGGAGGAAACCTGGCACCATCCCTACGGTGAAGCATGGTGGTGGCAGCATCATGTTGTGGGGATGTTTTTCAGCGGCCGGGACTGGGAGACTAGTCAGGATCCAGGGAAAGATGAACAGAGCAAAGTACAGAGAGATCCTTGATGAAAACCTGCTCCAGAGCGCTCAGGACCTCAGATTGGGACGAAGGTTCTCCTTCCAACAGGACAATGACCCTAAGCACACAACCAAGACAACGCAGGAGTGGACAAGGAAAGGGTCTGAATACTTATGGAAATATGATCTGTTTTAAAATGTCTAAAAAATTGTTTCTGCATTGATGTTATGGGGTATTGTGATGTGTTACGGATACAGTTATCCTGTGTGTGTGTTTCTTTTCTCTCCTTCTCTCCTCACAGGTGAAAACCATCACTCCCCAATCAGTCACCAATCAATCATCAATCAGAAGACACACCTCCTCCTATTTCCTGACCTATCACAGTTCCTTCCCCATGGTTTAAAAACCCCATCATTTGTTTGTTCTAGAGCTCAATCTCTCTGTAAATGCCATGTCTGTAGGTCTCTGTGTTTCACTCTCGCTTTTGTGTCTTATCCTCTCTTTTGTTTAAGCACCTCATAGCACTTTTTTTTTTTTTATTGTGTGTAGATTGATGAGGGGGGAAAACTATTTAATCCATTTTAGAATAAGGCTGTAGCGTAACAAAATGTGGAAAAAGTCAAGGGGTCTCAATACTTTCCAAATGCACTGTATAAACAAAATATGGCACACCTGTCTGAGTGGACTAATCCATTGTGGAGGCCTGTCTGAGTGGACTAATCCATTGTGGAGGCCTGTCTGAGTGGACTAATCCATTGTGGAGGCCTGTCTGAGTGGGCTAATCCATTGTGGAGGCCTGTCTGAGTGGACTAATCCATTGTGGAGGCCTGTCAGAGTGGGCCAATCCATTGTGGAGGCCTGTCTGAGTGGGCTAATCCATTGTGGAGGCCTGTCAGAGTGGGCTAATCCATTGTGGAGGCCTGTCTGAGTGGACTAATCCATTGTGGAGGCCTGTCTGAGTGGGCTAATCCATTGTGGAGGCCTGTCAGAGTGGGCTAATCCATTGTGGAGGCCTGTCTGAGTGGACTAATCCATTGTGGAGGCCTGTCTGAGTGGACTAATCCATTGTGGAGGCCTGTCTGAGTGGACTAATCCATTGTAGAGGCCTGTCTGAGTGGACTAATCCATTGTGGAGGCCTGTCTGAGTGGACTAATCCATTGTGGAGGCCTGTCTGAGTGGACTAATCCATTGTGGAGGCCTGTCTGAGTGGACTAATCCATTGTGGAGGCCTGTCTGAGTGGACTAATCCATTGTGGAGGCCTGTCTGAGTGGACTAATCCATTGTAGAGGCCTGTCTCAGTGGACTAATCCATTGTGGAGGCCTGTCTGAGTGGACTAATCCATTGTAGAGGCCTGTCTCAGTGGACTAATCCATTGTGGAGGCCTGTCTGAGTGGGCTAATCCATTGTGGAGGCCTGTCTGAGTGGACTAATCCATTGTGGAGACCTGTCTCAGTGGACTAATCCATTGTAGAGGCCTGTCAGAGTGGGCTAATCCATTGTGGAGGCCTGTCAGAGTGGGCTAATCCATTGTGGAGGCCTGTCTGAGTGGACTAATCCATTGTGGAGGCCTGTCTGAGTGGACTAATCCATTGTGGAGGCCTGTCTGAGTGGACTAATCCATTGTAGAGGCCTGTCTGAGTGGACTAATCCATTGTGGAGGCCTGTCTGAGTGGACTAATCCATTGTGGAGGCCTGTCTGAGTGGGCTAATCCATTGTAGAGGCCTGTCTGAGTGGACTAATCCATTGTAGAGGCCTGTCTGAGTGGACTAATCCATTGTGGAGGCCTGTCTGAGTGGACTAATCCATTGTAGAGGCCTGTCTGAGTGGACTAATCCATTGTAGAGGCCTGTCTGAGTGGACTAATCCATTGTGGAGGCCTGTCTGAGTGGGCTAATCCATTGTGGAGGCCTGTCTGAGTGGACTAATCCATTGTGGAGGCCTGTGTGAGTGGACTAATCCATTGTAGAGGCCTGTCAGAGTGGACTAATCCATTGTGGAGGCCTGTCTGAGTGGACTAATCCATTGTGGAGGCCTGTCTGAGTGGGCTAATCCATTGTGGAGGCCTGTCTGAGTGGGCTAATCCATTGTGGAGGCCTGTCTGAGTGGACTAATCCATTGTGGAGGCCTGTCAGAGTGGACTAATCCATTGTGGAGGCCTGTCTGAGTGGACTAATCCATTGTGGAGGCCTGTCTGAGTGGACTAATCCATTGTGGAGGCCTGTCTCAGTGGACTAATCCATTGTGGAGGCCTGTCAGAGTGGGCTAATCCATTGTAGAGGCCTGTCTGAGTGGACTAATCCATTGTGGAGGCCTGTCTGAGTGGGCTAATCCATTGTGGAGGCCTGTCAGAGTGGACTAATCCATTGTGGAGGCCTGTCTGAGTGGACTAATCCATTGTAGAGGCCTGTCTCAGTGGACTAATCCATTGTAGAGGCCTGTCTCAGTGGACTAATCCATTGTAGAGGCCTGTCTCAGTGGACTAATCCATTGTAGAGGCCTGTCTGAGTGGACTAATCCATTGTAGAGGCCTGTCTCAGTGGACTAATCCATTGTAGAGGCCTGTCTCAGTGGACTAATCCATTGTAGAGGCCTGTCTCAGTGGACTAATCCATTGTAGAGGCCTGTCTCAGTGGACTAATCCATTGTAGAGGCCTGTCTCAGTGGACTAATCCATTGTAGAGGCCTGTCTCAGTGGACTAATCCATTGTAGAGGCCTGTCTCAGTGGACTAATCTATTGTGGAGGCCTGTCTCAGTGGACTAATCCATTGTAGAGGCCTGTCTCAGTGGACTAATCCATTGTGGAGGCCTGTCTCAGTGGACTAATCCATTGTGGAGGCCTGTCTCAGTGGACTAATCCATTGTGGAGGCTTGTCTGAGTGGGCTAATCCATTGTAGAGGCCTGTCAGAGTGGGCTAATCCATTGTGGAGGCCTGTCTGAGTGGACTAATCCATTGTGGAGGCTGTGGGGATGGCACACCAGTAGTACGTTTACTGTCTGAGTGGACTAATCCATTGTGGAGGCTGCGGGGATGGCACACCAGTAGTACATTTACCATTAATTACCATAATTTCAAATCTACAAGGTTTGTTTGGTTATAGTAATTTATGTTAATGCATTCAATATATATGATTATTCAAGTTTTTACAGTTGTCATTGTAACAGTGGACACGTTGTTTGCAGAGCGCACAGTTGTGAGAAATAAGTTTAGGTTTATTTCATTCTGTTTACAAGTTGTCAATTTATTCATTGTCTTTTGTTTGGAGTGTCAATGTTGAGTAAGGACACGCACCTGCCTACAGATAGAACTAGGCTACCTGGCCTGTCTGTGTGCAAATGTAGGCCTTTTATAAAATGTGCCTCTTTGGGGATGTGATACTATTTCTGATCGTCTTAACTCCCCATCACTGTGGAGCTTCTCAAAATATCTCTCTCTCTCTTCGGCCTCAAAAAGCAACGAAACGAAAACTGGTTTTTATATATATATTTTTTTACATCCATTGAGAATGACACTAGTTCGTCAACGTAGCCTATTAGAAAACACATTTCAGCCCTCTCCCTTTCAATAACCAGAACGGAACAGCCCGACCGGGTCTGGAGAACGGAACAGCCCGACCGGGTCTGGAGAACGGAACAGCCCGACCGGGTCTGGAGAACGGAACAGCCCGACCGGGTCTGGAGAACGGAACAGCCCGACCGGGTCTGGAGAACGGAACAGCCCGACCGGGTCTGGAGAACGGAACAGCCCGACCGGGTCTGGAGAACGGAACATTCCGACCGGGTCTGGAGAACGGAACAGCCGTTCGTGCATCCTTGACCCGCTCAAACTACGCCAGTACCAACATACTGATCCTAGCCCAAGTTCATGGGAATTCACCCTGTAATAATATATAATATAATAATATATATGCCCTGTCTGGGACCGAAGAAAATGTGGCAAAAAACAAAACATTTTTAGATTGTTGGAAATCAACAAGGCCCTAATCTATGGATTTCACATGATTGGGCATAGGCCCACCCACTTGGAGGCCAGGCCGACCCAATGGGCAACCAGTTCCAGCCGAACAGAATGAGTTTTCCCCACAAAAGGGCTTTGTTACACAGAAATACTCCTCCCTACCCCCCAACCCGCAGCGTAACCTGCCAAATGGAGTTCCTGGGTTGGCGTGGTTACACGTGGTCTGCGGTTGTGAGACCGGTTGGACCTACTGATAAATTCTATAAAACGACATTGGAGGTGGCTTATGGTAGAGAAATTAACATTAAATTATCTGACAACAGATCTGGTGGACATTCCTGTAGTCAACATGCCAATTGCACGCTCCCTCAACTTGAGACATCTGTGGCATTGTGTTGTGAGACAAAACGGCACATTTTAGAGTGGCCTTTTATTGCCCCCAGCACAAGGTGTACCTGTGTGCACAAAATTTTAGCGAAATAAGCTTGTGCACATGTAACATTCCTGGGATCTTTTATTTCAGCTCGTGAAACCAGCATCTAAATGTTGCTTTTATATTTCTGTTCAGTGTATTTTGCTTGTCCATCCCATCCTAGCGCATCTCTCCAGGGTGCTGTTGGAGAGGCGTCGCTGAGGCAACCACCTAACTTCCTTTAAAAAATTAATTTAAAAAATGAATTTAACAAATGTAGCAGATATAGGATATGTTGAAAAGGATATCTCAAAAACGACCTCTCCAGAATCCATGTGACGGAAATCCATCACAGTGATGGAGAACCTGAACTCCAGAATCCATCACAGTGATGGAGAACCTGAACTCCAGAATCCATCACAGTGATGGAGAACCTGAACTCCAGAATCCATCACAGTGATGGAGAACCTGAACTCCAGAATCCATCACAGTGATGGAGTACCTGAACTCCAGAATCCATCACAGTGATGGAGTACCTGAACTCCAGAATCCATCACAGTGATGGAGAACCTGAACTCCAGAATCCATCACAGTGATGGAGAACCTGAACTCCAGAATCCATCACAGTGATGGAGAACCTGAACTCCAGAATCCATCACAGTGATGGAGAACCTGAACTCCAGAATCCATCACAGTGATGGAGAACCTGAACTCCAGAATCCATCACAGTGATGGAGAACCTGAACTCCAGAATCCATCACAGTGATGGAGAACCTGAACTCCTACCTGCTGCTGCATTGGACTACAGAGCATCTGGGGATTCCGTGCACTCAGTTCTCATTTTAGACATTTAGCAGACGCTCATCCAGAGAGATTTAAGGGAGCAATTTAGGGTTAAGTGCCTTGCTCAAGGGCACATCGACCGATTTTTCACCTAGCAGGCTCGGGGAGTCAAACCAGCAACCTTTCGGCTCCCGACACAATGCTCTTAACCACTAGGCTACCTGACGCACCTTTCTGTAGCCGCCAATTGATTACAGTCGACCAATGTGCAGTATGTCCATTGATTACAGTCGACCAATGTGCAGTATGTCCATTGATTACAGTCGACCAATGTGCAGTATGTCCATTGATTACAGTCGACCAATGTGCAGTATGTCCATTGATTACAGTCGACCAATGTGCAGTATGTCCATTGATTACAGTCGACCAATGTGCAGTATGTCCATTGATTACAGTCGACCAATGTGCAGTATGTCCATTGATTACAGTCGACCAATGTACAGTATGTCCATTGATTACAGTCGACCAATGTGCAGTATGTCCATTGATTACAGTCGACCAATGTGCAGTATGTCCATTGATTACAGTCGACCAATGTGCAGTATGTCCATTGATTACAGTCGACCAATGTGCAGTATGTCCATTGATTACAGTCGACCAATGTGCAGTATGTCCATTGATTACAGTCGACCAATGTACAGTATGTCCATTGATTACAGTCGACCAATGTGCAGTATGTCCATTGATTACAGTCGACCAATGTGCAGTATGTCCATTGATTACAGTCGACCAATGTGCAGTATGTCCATTGATTACAGTCGACCAATGTGCAGTATGTCCATTGATTAGTCGACCAATGTGCAGTATGTCCATTGATTACAGTCGACCAATGTACAGTATGTCCATTGATTACAGTCGACCAATGTACAGTATGTCCATTGATTACAGTCAACCAATGTGCAGTATGTCCATTGATTACAGTCAACCAATGTACAGTATGTCCATTGATTACAGTCGACCAATGTACAGTATGTCCATTGATTACAGTCGACCAATGTGCAGTATGTCCATTGATTACAGTCGACCAATGTGCAGTATGTCCGTTGATTACACTCGACCAATGTGCAGTATGTCCGTTGATTACACTCGACCAATGTACAGTATGTCCATTGATTACAGTCGACCAATGTGCAGTATGTCCATTGATTACAGTCGACCAATGTGCAGTATGTCGATTACCCCATTATGTTGATTACCCCATGACTGTTCTCTGATCCCATGTGGTATCGACACTGGGAGGCTGTTCTCTGATCCCATGTGGGTATCGACACTGGGAAGCTGTTCTCTGATCCCATGTGGTATCGACACCGGGAGGCTGTTCTCTGATCCCATGTGGGTATCGACACCGGGAGGCTGTTCTCTGATCCCATGTGGTATCGACACTGGGAGGCTGTTCTCTGATCCCATGTGGGTATCGACACTGGGAGGCTGTTCTCTGATCCCATGTGGGTATCGACACCGGGAGGCTGTTCTCTGATCCCATGTGGGTATCGACACTGGGAGGCTGTTCTCTGATCCCATGTGGGTATCGACACTGGGAGGCTGTTCTCTGATCCCATGTGGTATCGACACTGGGAGGCTGTTCTCTGATCCCATGTGGTATCGACACTGGGAGGCTGTTCTCTGATCCCATGTGGTATCGACACCGGGAGGATGTTCTCTGATCCCATGTGGGTATCGACACTGGGAGGATGTTCTCTGATCCCATGTGGGTATCGACACTGGAAGGCTGTTCTCTGAACCCATGTGGGTATCGCCACCGGGAGGCTGTTCTCTGATCCCATGTGGTATCGACACTGGGAGGCTGTTCTCTGATCCCATGTGGTATCGACACTGGGAGGCTGTTCTCTGATCCCATGTGGTATCGACACTGGGAGGATGTTCTCTGATCCCATGTGGTATCGACACTGGGAGGATGTTCTCTGATCCCATGTGGGTATCGACACTGGAAGGCTGTTCTCTGATCCCATGTGGTATCGACACTGGGAGGCTGTTCTCTGATCCCATGTGGTATCGACACCGGGAGGCTGTTCTCTGATCCCATGTGGTATCGACACCGGGAGGCTGTTCTCTGATCCCATGTGGTATCGACACTGGGAGGCTGTTCTCTGATCCCATGTGGTATCGACACTGGGAGGCTGTTCTCTGATCCCATGTGGTATCGACACCGGGAGGCTGTTCTCTGATCCCATGTGGTATCGCCACCGGGAGGCTGTTCTCTGATCCCATGTGGTATCGACACTGGGAGGCTGTTCTCTGATCCCATGTGGTATCGACACTGGGAGGCTGTTCTCTGATCCCATGTGGTATCGACACTGGGAGGCTGTTCTCTGATCCCATGTGGTATCGACACTGGGAGGATGTTCTCTGATCCCATGTGGGTATCGACACTGGGAGGCTGTTCTCTGATCCCATGTGGTATCGACACTGGGAGGCTGTTCTCTGATCCCATGTGGTATCGACACTGGGAGGATGTTCTCTGATCCCATGTGGTATCGACACTGGAAGGCTGTTCTCTGATCCCATGTGGTATCGACACTGGGAGGCTGTTCTCTGATCCCATGTGGGTATCGACACTGGGAGGCTGTTCTCTGATCCCATGTGGTATCGACACTGGGAGGCTGTTCTCTGATCCCATGTGGTATCGACACTGGGAGGCTGCCCTCTGATCTAGAGGTCGACCGATTAATCGGAATGGCCGATTAATTCGAGCAGATTTCAAGTTTTCAAAACAATCGGAAATCTGTATTTTTGGACACCGATTTGGCCGTTTCTTTTTACACCTTTATTTAACCTTTATTTAACCTTTATTTAACCAGGCAAGTCAGTTAAGAACACGTTCTTATTTTCAATGACGGCCTAGGAACGGTGGGTTAACTGCCTTGTTCAGGGGCAGAACGACAGATTTTTACCTTGTCAGCTCGGGGGATCCAATCTTGCAACCTTACAGTTAACTAGTCCAACGCTCTAACCACCTACCTCTCATTGCACTCCACGAGGAGCCTGCCTGTTATGCGAATGCAGTAAGAAGCCAAGGTAAGTTGCTAGCTAGCATTAAACTTATCTTGTAAAAAAACAATCAATCATAATCACTAGTTAACTACACATAGTTGATATTACTAGTATATCTAGCGTGTCCTGCGTTGCATATAATTGATGGGGTGCGTATTGTTGCTCCAACGTGTACTGAACCATAAACATCAATGCCTTTCTTAAAATCAATACACAGAAGTATAGATTTTTAAACCTGCATATTTAGCTAAAAGAGATCCAGGTTAGCAGGCAATATTAACCAGGTGAAATTGTGTCACTTCTCTTTGTTCAAGCCCTGCTCAAACACATCAGAGCCTGTTTATCAAGGAACGTTTGAGCAGCTAATTTCTTCAAATGTGGTTTGTTAGAGGGGTACTGGAATAAAAGCCTGCACACCCATTATCTCTCCCGGAGGATGGTGGACCACCCATTATCCCTCCCGGAGGATGGTGGACCACCCATTATCCCTCCCGGAGGATGGTGGACCACCCATTATCCCTCCCGGAGGACGGTTGACCACCCATTATCCCTCCCGGAGGACGGTGGACCACCCATTCTCTCTCCCGGAGGACGGTGGACCACCCATTATCTCTCCCGGAGGACGGTGGACCACCCATTATCTCTCCCGGAGGACGGTGGACCACCCATTATCCCTCCCGGAGGACGGTGGACCACCCATTATCCCTCCCGGAGGACGGTGGACCACCCATTATCTCTCCCGGAGGACGGTGGACCACCCATTATCTCTCCCGGAGGACGGTGGACCACCCATTATCTCTCCCGGAGGACGGTGGACCACCCATTATCCCTCCCGGAGGACGGTTGACCACCCATTATCCCTCCCGGAGGACGGTTGACCACCCATTATCCCTCCCGGAGGACTGTGGACCACCCATTATCTCTCCCGGAGGATTGTGGACCACCCATGATCTCTCCCGGGGGATGGTGGACCACCCATTATCTCTCCCGGAGGATGGTGGACCACCCATTATCTCTCCCGGAGGATGGTGGACCACCCATTCTCTCTCCCGGAGGATGGTGGACCACCCATTCTCTCTCCCGGAGGATGGTGGACCACCCATTCTCTCTCCCGGAGGATGGTGGACCACCCATTCGCTCTCCCGGAGGATGGTGGACCACCCATTCTCTCTCCCGGAGGATGGTGGACCACCCATTCTCTCTCCCGGAGGATGGTGGACCACCCATTCTCTCTCCCGGAGGATGGTGGACCACCCATTCTCTCTCCCGGAGGATGGTGGACCACCCATTCTCTCTCCCGGAGGATGGTGGACCACCCATTCTCTCTCCCGGAGGATGGTGGACCACCCATTCTCTCTCCCGGAGGATGGTGGACCACCCATTCTCTCTCCGGGATGGTGGAGGATGGTGGACCACCCATTCTCTCTCCCGGAGGATGGTGGACCACCCATTCTCTCTCCCGGAGGATGGTGGACCACCCATTCTCTCTCCCGGAGGATGGTGGACCACCCATTCTCTCTCCCGGAGGATGGTGGACCACCCATTCTCTCTCCCGGAGGATGGTGGACCACCCATTCTCTCTCCCGGAGGATGGTGGACCACCCATTCTCTCTCCCGGAGGATGGTGGACCACCATTCTCTCCCATTCTCTCTCCCGGAGGATGGTGGACCACCCATTCTCTCTCCCGGAGGATGGTGGACCACCCATTCTCTCTCCCGGAGGATGGTGGACCACCCATTCTCTCTCCCGGAGGATGGTGGACCACCCATTCTCTCTCCCGGAGGATGGTGGACCACCCATTATCTCTCCCGGAGGATGGTGGACCACCCATTCTCTCTCCCGGAGGATGGTGGACCACCCATTCTCTCTCCCGGAGGATGGTGGACCACCCATTCTCTCTCCCGGAGGATGGTGGACCACCCATTCTCTCTCCCGGAGGATGGTGGACCACCCATTATCTCTCCCGGAGGATGGTGGACCACCCATTATCTCTCCCGGAGGATGGTGGACCACCTTTGATGTATAACATTGCAACCAAATACATACCTTTTTAAATAATTTGCTAATTCAATATATCAAAGATCAAATGGCTATGGTAGGCAAAAAGTACTTGTATTCAGCTGAAGCCCACAAATAAGTCTTCAGGAAATGTACTTTCACACATGCAGGTGATGCTTTTAAAAACACACAGACATGTTGAAGTGTATTCCCGATCCTGGCTGATATTTTGATTTTTAAAAACTTTATTGATCAAATATTTTAAAACTGCATAAATAAATTACATAAAACAGAAATTAAATTAATTTCAATTACTTTTATCATTTTCCAGAACTTTTCCAGGCCTGGGGAAAAAACATCAAACGGTATAGTAAATATAGTTTACAGTATAGTAAATATAGTTTACGGTATAGTAAATATAGTTTACGGTATAGTAAATATAGTTTACAGTATAGTAAATATAGTTTACGGGATAGTAAATATAGTTTACAGTATAGTAAATATAGTTTACGGTATAGTAAATATAGTTTACAGTATAGTAAATATAGTTTACGGTATAGTAAATATAGTTTACGGTATAGTAAATATAGTTTACAGTATAGTAAATATAGTTTACGGGATAGTAAATATAGTTTACAGTATAGTAAATATAGTTTACAGTATAGTAAATATAGTTTACGGTATAGTAAATATAGTTTACGGTATAGTAAATATAGTTTACTGTATAGTATAAGGTGAATGCACCAATTTGTAAGTCGCTCTGGATAAGAGCGTCTGCTAAATGACTTAAATGTAAATGTAAATGTAAATAGAGTTTACGGTATAGTAAATAGAGTTTACGGTATAGTAAATAGAGTTTACGGTATAGTAAATAGAGTTTACGGTATAGTAAATAGAGTTTACGGTATAGTAAATAGAGTTTACGGTATAGTAAATAGAGATTACGGTATAGTAAATAGAGTTTACGGTATAGTAAATATAGTTTACGGTATAGTAAATAGAGTTTACGGTATAGTAAATAGAGTTTACGGTATAGTAAATAGAGTTTACGGTATAGTAAATAGAGTTTACGGTATAGTAAATAGAGTTTACGGTATAGTAAAGAGTTTACGGTATAGTTAATAGAGTTTACGGTATAGTAAATAGAGTTTACGGTATAGTAAATAGAGTTTACGGTATAGTAAATAGAGTTTACGGTATAGTAAAGAGTTTACGGTATAGTAAATAGAGTTTACGGTATAGTAAATAGAGTTTACGGTATAGTAAATAGAGTTTACGGTATAGTAAATAGAGTTTACAGTATAGTAAATAGAGTTTACGGTATAGTAAATAGAGTTTACGGTATAGTTAATATAGTTTACGGTATAGTTAATATAGTTTACGGTATAGTTAATATAGTTTACGGTATAGTAAATAGAGTTTACGGTATAGTAAATAGAGTTTACGGTATAGTAAATAGAGTTTACGGTATAGTAAATAGAGTTTACGGTATAGTAAATAGAGTTTACGGTATAGTAAATATAGTTTACAGTATAGTAAATATAGTTTACAGTATAGTAAATATAGTTTACAGTATAGTAAATATAGTTTACGGTATAGTTAATATAGTTTACGGTATAGTTAATATAGTTTACGGTATAGTTAATATAGTTTACGGTATAGTAAATATAGCTTACGGTATAGTTAATATAGCTTACGGTATAGTTAATATAGTTTACGGTATAGTAAATAAAGTTTACGGTATAGTAAATATAGTTTACGGTATAGTAAATATAGTTTACGGTATAGTAAATATAGTTTACGGTATAGTAAATATAGTTTACGGTATAGTAAATATAGTTTACAGTATAGTAAATATAGTTTACGGTATAGTAAATATAGTTTACGGTATAGTAAATAGGCGGGTCCATATTACGTCACACCCCGCAAGAAACAATTCTGGCATGACTTCGGCATTCTTTGAAATTCTGATCGGTTTTATGGAATAACTAATACAATAGAAATATTAGGTGTAACTTTGGGACTTTTAATCCAGGACCTGTATAATAGGCAGTGTCAGAGACTCCGGTCACCCAAGTTATAGACTGTTTTCTCTGCTACCGCACAGCTGTACCGGAGCACCAAGTCTAGGGCCAAAAGGCTCCTCAACAGCTTCTACTCCAAAGCCATTAGACTACTGAACAAGTCATACAAACCGCCACCGGACTATTTACACCCCCCCCCTCTTGCACAATGCTGCTACTCTGTTTGTTTATTATCTATGCATAGTCACTTCGCCCCCACCTACATGTACAGATTACCTCAACTAGCCTGTACCCCCGCACACTGACTCGGTACCGGTGCCCCCTGTATATAGCCTCCACATTGACTCTGTACCAGTACACCCTGTATATAGCCTCCACACTGACTCTGTACTGGTACCCCCTGTATATAGCCTCCACACTGACTCGGTACCGGTACCCCCTGTATATAGCCTCCACACTGACTCGGTACCGATGCCCCCTGTATATAGCCTCCACACTGACTCGGTACCGATGCCCCCTGTATACAGCCTCCACACTGACTCGGTACCGGTACCCCCTGTATATAGCCTCCACACAGACTCGGTACCGGTACACCCTATATATAGCCTCCACACTGACTCGGTACCGATGCCCCCTGTATATAGCCTCCACATTGACTCTGTACTGGTACCCCCTGTATATAGCCTCCACACTGACTCGGTACCGATGCCCCCTGTATATAGCCTCCACACTGACTCGGTACCGGTACCCCCTGTATATAGCCTCCACACTGACTCGGTACCGGTACCCCCTGTATATAGCCTCCACACTGACTCGGTACCGATGCCCCCTGTATATAGCCTCCACACTGACTCGGTACCGGTACCCCCTGTATATAGCCTCCACATTGACTCTGTACCGATGCCCCCTGTATATAGCCTCCACATTGACTCTGTACCAGTACTCCCTGTATATAGCCTCCACATTGACTCTGTACCGGTACCCCTGTATATAGCCTCCACATTGACTCTGTACCGGTACCCCTGTATATAGCCTCCACATTGACTCTGTACCGGTACCCCCTGTATATAGCCTCCACATTGACTCTGTACCGGTACCCCTGTATATAGCCTCCACATTGACTCTGTACCAGTACCCCTGTATATAGCCTCCACATTGACTCTGTACCAGTACCCCTGTATATAGCCTCCACATTGACTCTGTACTGGTACCCCTGTATATAGCCTCCACATTGACTCTGTACCAGTACCCCCTGTATATAGTCTCCACATTGACTCTGTACCGGTACCCCCTGTATATAGCCTCCACATTGAATCTGTACCAGTACCCCCTGTATATAGCCTCCACATTGACTCTGTACCGGTACCCACTGTATATAGCCTCCACATTGACTCTGTACCGGTACCCCCTGTATATAGCCTCCACATTAAATCTGTACCAGTACCCCCTGTATATAGTCTCCACATTGACTCTGTACCAGTACCCCCTGTATATAGCCTCCACATTGACTCATTTCACGGTAAAGTCAACACTTGTTGTATTCAGCATTTCACGGTAAAGTCAACACTTGTTGTATTCAGCATTTCACGGTAAAGTCAACACTTGCTGTATTCTGCATTTCACGGTAAAGTCAACACTTGCTGTATTCTGCATTTCACGGTAAAGTCAACACTTGTTGTATTCAGCATTTCACGGTAAAGTCAACACTTGTTGTATTCAGCATCTCACGGTAAAGTCAACACTTGTTGTATTCAGCATCTCACGGTAAAGTCAACACTTGCTGTATTCAGCATTTCACGGTAAAGTCAACACTTGCTGTATTCAGCATTTCACGGTAAAGTCAACACTTGTTGTATTCTGCATTATGGGTGCAGTGATGTGTTTGCTTGTTAAATGTTAAAGATCACATCACTGGGTCAAAAACAACCTGAGACTGAACTCAGTATAATCCACTTTTTTTTTCTACATGCTCCCACAAATAATTACAAACAATAGCATGCTGGAATAGATGGTTCACAAGCCAAGTGAATGATATGGAACTGCTCTGCCACATATTGGGGTTCAGTGAGGGGGGTCAGCATTCTTGGGAGAATTGAAGCGAATGAGTGTTGGGGGAGGGGGTGGTTGGCAAATCAAAGGCCCAAGTGGGCCGCTTTTCTCGGGTGCAGAGGAAGAGAGGCCCGGGGGTGCAGAGGAAGAGAGGCCCGGAGGGGGTGCAGAGGGGGGTGCAGAGGAAAAGAGGCATGGGGGATCTCTTGTCGTAGCAAGAAAGTGGAAATGGATTCTCTTCTGCACGAGTACAACATATTCTCCGTGCACATGGGACACTTGTTCAAATGTTCCCCCTTCCTTTTTGTTGTCGTTGCCTTGCGAGTTGGTTTACAAACGTTATTAATGACATGGGTAGTTTAGCTAACGCTGCTCCTGGATCCATGATCTTAACAAAAGCCGAGGACGCAGTTCAACTAGCCAAGCATGCTAGGCGGCTAGCTGACTAGGTGGCTAGCTGACTAGCTGACTAGGTGGCTAGCTGACTAGGTGGCTAGCTGGTTAGGTGGCTAGCTGACTAGGTGGTTAGGTGGCTAGCTGACTAGCTGACTAGGTGGCTAGCTGACTAGGTGGTTAGCTGACTAGCTGACTAGCTGACTAGGTGGCTAGCTGACTAGGTGGCTAGCTGACTAGCTGGTTAGGTGGCTAGCTGACTAGGTGGTTAGGTGGCTAGCTGACTAGCTGGTTAGGTGGCTAGCTGACTAGCTGGTTAGGTGGCTAGCTGACTAGGTGGTTAGGTGGCTAGCTGACTAGCTGGTTAGGTGGCTAGCTGACTAGCTGGTTAGGTGGCTAGCTGACTAGCTGGTTAGGTGGCTAGCTGACTAGCTGGTTAGGTGGCTAGCTGACTAGCTGACTAGCTGGTTAGGTGGCTAGCTGACTAGCTGGTTAGGTGGCTAGCTGGTTAGGTGGCTAGCTGACTAGCTGGTTAGGTGGCTAGCTGACTAGCTGGTTAGGTGGCTAGCTGACTAGCTGGTTAGGTGGCTAGCTGACTAGCTGGTTAGGTGGCTAGCTGACTAGGTGGTTAGGTGGCTAGCTGACTAGCTGGTTAGGTGGCTAGCTGACTAGCTGGTTAGGTGGCTAGCTGACTAGGTGGCTAGCTGACTAGCTGGTTAGGTGGCTAGCTGACTAGGTGGCTAGCTGACTAGGTGGCTAGCTGGTTAGGTGGCTAGCTGACTAGGTGGCTAGCTGGTTAGGTGGCTAGCTGACTAGCTGGCTAGCTGACTAGCTGACTAGGTGGCTAGCTGACTAGGTGGCTAGCTGACTAGGTGGCTAGCTGACTAGGTGGCTAGCTGGTTAGGTGGCTAGCTGACTAGCTGGTTAGGTGGCTAGCTGACTAGGTGGTTAGGTGGCTAGCTGACTAGCTGGTTAGGTGGCTAGCTGACTAGCTGGTTAGGTGGCTAGCTGACTAGGTGGCTAGCTGGTTAGGTGGCTAGCTGACTAGCTGGTTAGGTGGCTAGCTGACTAGCTGGTTAGGTGGCTAGCTGACTAGGTGGCTAGCTGGTTAGGTGGCTAGCTGACTAGCTGGTTAGGTGGCTAGCTGACTAGCTGGTTAGGTGGCTAGCTGACTAGGTGGTTAGGTGGCTAGCTGGTTAGGTGGCTAGCTGACTAGCTGGTTAGGTGGCTAGCTGACTAGCTGGTTAGGTGGCTAGCTGACTAGCTGGTTAGGTGGCTAGCTGACTAGCTGGTTAGGTGGCTAGCTGACTAGCTGGTTAGGTGGCTAGCTGACTAGCTGGTTAGGTGGCTAGCTGACTAGGTGGCTAGCTGACTAGCTGGTTAGGTGGCTAGCTGACTAGGTGGCTAGCTGACTAGGTGGCTAGCTGACTAGCTTGACTGAATCCGTTAGCTTATGCAAAACGACGTTACAGTAAAAGAGTTAGAGCCAACTAATTAGCTAACGTTAGTTATCGTCTCCTTCGGGACGTTATCAACCCAGTTTGTTATACAGATAATAATAAAAATGGGCTGTCCGTTGTTATCTATCAAGTAGAACACGTCGTCGATATTTTCTCGATGTTAATTTAGGCTAAAGTTGTTAGGAAGTAGCTAGTTAAAGCAACTTATGGGGGGGAGAACTCGACCTTTTCAGTAGCCATCTACAGTAGTTAACATTGGCGATATAAGTATGCAGGACTCACCACATCCGATATTACTCGGGGCCTGGTCCGTAGTATATATATTTATATATATTTATATTTTTCAAATACAAAAAAAACAGCTTAGCTAACCAACTTCAAAACTAATCTTAACGTTATTGTCCGTTATTCATCTGTCGAAGGATGGACTGAATTCTCCCAGTGGTGGACGGTTACCGGCCGGGTATTCCACCGCTTGCAGCCAGCAACTATTTCTTCTTCGTTGAGGTTTAACGGCGACGGGTATCCAATACATGTTGCATGTACCGCCACCTACTGGACTGGACTTCGTACCACCTAACACTACACACAAAAAAAAAACATTCTCCACTATTTAAATCTATCTAGTCCTACCTCAGGCCAACAGACTGAAAGGATGGGACACCATCACTGAACACACCCTTGTAACTCTTCTCACTTCAAGTCTCGCACACACAAATACCTCTCTGCAGCTGCCACCACAACTTCAAATTTCTGCGACTTACATTGCATCCCTGCAGTACAGTTGATAACCATTGCAATACATTTTTAAAAATCTAATCTTACTGAAACATATAGTACCAGTCAAAAGTTTGGACACACCTACCCATTCAAGGGTTGTTCTTTTTTATTTATTTTTAATTTTTTACTATTTTCTACATTATAGAATAATAGGGAAGCCATCAAAACTATGAAAAAACACGTATGGAATCATATAGTAACCCAAAAATTATTTTTAAAAATCTAAATACATTTTAGATTCTTCAAAGTAGCCACCCTTTACCTTGATGACACCTTTGCACACTCTTGGCATTTTCTCAACCTGCTTCAAGAGGAATGCTTTTCCAACAAACAGTCTTGAGGGAGTTCCCACATATGCTGAGCACTTGTTGGCTGCTTTTCCTTCACTCTGCGGTCCTTCACTCCTTCACTCAACTCATCCCAAACCATCTCAATTGTGTTGAGGTCTGGTGATTGGGCTGCAATCGGAGGTGCAGTATTTTGCCGATTTTTGAGGCTGGTAACTCTAATGAACTTTTAACACAATTTTGACCACTCTCAGCCTCATCTCTGGTTAAGAAGTTACCCACCTTCTCTGGACACTATGGCCGCCAGCCATTATCAACTTGTACCACATCAAAGGATCACTAATGATTAGTTTGAGCTGTGACAGAGGAGGTGACAGAGGACAACGTTGCCAATCTACTATGCTTGATGAGCACCAACAAAGCAACCTGCAAGATTCATAAAGGATAGTGCTCGTGTCACTGCAAAAACGATAACGCATATTATAAACCTTTCTATTAGCAGTGGTCAATTCCCCAAGGATCTCAAAACAGCCTGGTTTCACTCCACAAGAAGAGCAGTAAAACAAATGTAGGAAACTACAGGCCTGTGTCAAACCTCAGAACCTCATCCAAAGTTGAGAGATGAGTTTGTAATCAACTTGAGGGATACCTTCTGGAGAACAGTCTTTCTATGAACTCCAGTCTGGCTCTGTGAACTCCAGTCTGGCTCTGTGAACTCCAGTCTGGCTCTGTGAACTCCAGTCTGGCTCTGTGAACTCCAGTCTGGCTCTATAAACTCCAGTCTGGCTCTGTGAACTCCAGTCTGGCTCTGTGAACTCCAGTCTGGCTCTGTGAACTCCAGTCTGGCTCTGTGAACTCCAGTCTGGCTCTGTGAACTCCAGTCTGGCTCTATAAACTCCAGTCTGGCTCTGTGAACTCCAGTCTGGCTCTGTGAACTCCAGTCTGGCTCTGTGAACTCCAGTCTGGCTCTGTGAACTCCAGTCTGGCTCTGTGAACTCCAGTCTGGCTCTGTGAACTCCAGTCTGGCTCTGTGAACTCCAGTCTGGCTCTGTGAACTCCAGTCTGGCTCTGTGAACTCCAGTCTGGCTCTGTGAACTCCAATCTGGCTCTGTGCACTCCAGTCTGGCTCTATAAACTCCAGTCTGGCTCTGTGAACTCCAGTCTGGCTCTGTGAACTCCAGTCTGGCTCTGTGAACTCCAGTCTGGCTCTGTGCACTCCAGTCTGGCTCTGTGAACTCCAGTCTAGCTCTATGAACTCCAGTCTGGCTCTGTGAACTCCAGTCTGGCTCTGTGAACTCCAGTCTGGCTCTGTGAACTCCAGTCTGGCTCTGTGAACTCCAGTCTGGCTCTGTGAACTCCAGTCTGGCTCTGTGAACTCCAGTCTGGCTCTGTGAACTCCAGTCTGGCTCTATAAACTCCAGTCTGGCTCTGTGAACTCCAGTCTGGCTCTATAAACTCCAGTCTGGCTTTAAGACAGCTCATTTCAATTACATTATCCACCTTTTTGACCACATTTAGCAGGAAAGTGGGATTTGGAAGTGGGCTTGTTGCCTTTGGAGTCCAGAGTGGACCAACTTAAACTTAATCATAATGTTTGACATCTTAAATGATCGTGGTTATATGAAAAACCACATTGACATGGTCTATAACCACCACAGTTACAATACCAGAGCTAGTGTTATGTCTTGTAATACCCCAAGAGTAAACAGTATAGGTAGGAACATGTTTCTCCATACAGGTATACAGGCATGTGTCTATGGAATAGCCTTCCCTTGGAGATCAAGCAAAGAATAAGTAGAAACAGATTTTAAAAAGTTTTCAATTGGACAAGGTTGTCTAAGTCAGAGAAACCACTCCACCGCGCCTTGTGCCCCCCCCTCTTGTGCTGGTCGGGTGTATTGATTTTGAAGGATCGGTATGATGTGCAATGAATAGATTGTTTTAATGAATATGGTTGATTTTTAAGGTTAGGGAGACGTGAATAGTGCAACGTTTTACGATGTCAATATAAATGAATGTATTGATGGTTGTTTGTCATTTCTTTTCTTGTCTTTTAATCATTATATGTGTTATTTTTTTTATTTTTTATTTGATTTTTTTTAACCTTTATTTAACCAGGCAAGTCAGTTAAGAACATATTCTTATTTTCAATGATGGCCTGGGAACAGTGGGTTAACTGCCTGTTCAGGGGCAGAACGACAGATTTGTACCTTGTCAGCTCGGGGGTTTGAACTTGCAACCTTTCGGTTACTAGTCCAACACTCTAACCACTAGGCTACCCTGCCGCCTCTACACTCTAACCACTAGGCTACGATGGTATTGTTTTTACCACTTTGGAAACAAGCGTTTTAATTATTACTTTCAAATGATTTCCTCTGGGTCCACATTGTACTGTTTGTTAATGTCTGTTACCCAAAATAAACTAAAGGCCAGGTCATCTCATGCGTAACTCTGTCACTCTCCTTCTTGGTCAAATAGACCTTACACAGCCTGGAGGCTCAACGTGGTCAAATAGACCTTACACAGCCTGGAGGCTCAACGTGGTCAAATAGACCTTACACAGCCTGGAGGCTCAACGTGGTCAAATAGACCTTACACAGCCTGGAGGCTCAACGTGGTCAAATAGACCTTACACAGCCTGGAGGCTCAACGTGGTCAAATAGACCTTACACAGCCTGGAGGCTCAACGTGGTCAAATAGACCTTACACAGCCTGGAGGCTCAACGAGGTCAAATAGACCTTACACAGCCTGGAGGCTCAATGTGGTCAAATAGACCTTACACAGCCTGGAGGCTCAACGTGGTCAAATAGACCTTACACAGCCTGGAGGCTCAACGTGGTCAAATAGACCTTACACAGCCTGGAGGCTCAACGTGGTCAAATAGACCTTACACAGCCTGGAGGCTCAACGTGGTCAAATAGACCTTACACAGCCTGGAGGCTCAACGTGGTCAAATAGACCTTACACAGCCTGGAGGCTCAACGAGGTCAAATAGACCTTACATAGCCTGGAGGCTCAATGTGGTCAAATAGACCTTACACAGCCTGGAGGCTCAACGTGGTCAAATAGACCTTACACAGCCTGGAGGCTCAACGCGGTCAAATAGACCTTACACAGCCTGGAGGCTCAACGTGGTCAAATAGACCTTACACAGCCTGGAGGCTCAACGTGGTCAAATAGACCTTACACAGCCTGGAGGCTCAATGTGGTCAAATAGACCTTACACAGCCTGGAGGCTCAACGTGGTCAAATAGACCTTACACAGCCTGGAGGCTCAACGCGGTCAAATAGACCTTACACAGCCTGGAGGCTCAACGTGGTCAAATAGACCTTACACAGCCTGGAGGCTCAACGTGGTCAAATAGACCTTACACAGCCTGGAGGCTCAACGCGGTCAAATAGACCTTACACAGCCTGGAGGCTCAACGCGGTCAAATAGACCTTACACAGCCTGGAGGCTCAATGTAGTCAAATAGACCTCACACAGCCTGGAGGCTCAACGTGGTCAAATAGACCTTACACAGCCTGGAGGCTCAACGTGGTCAAATAGACCTTACACAGCCTGGAGGCTGAACGTGGTCAAATAGACCTTACACAGCCTGGAGGCTCAACGTGGTCAAATAGACCTTCCACAGCCTGGAGGCTCAACGTGGTCAAATAGACCTTACACAGCAAACAACAGGCTCAGAACCCCTCTGGACCGTTGTCACTGGAGGCTAGGTCAAACAACACACTCAGAACCCCCTGGACCGTTGTCACTGTGTAGGCTAGGTCAAACAACACACACAGCCTGGATGGCTCAACGCTAGGTCAAACAACACCTCAGAACAGCCTGGATGGCTGAGGCTAGGTCAAACAACACACTCAGAACCCCTCTGGTGATGGTACTCAACGTAGGTCAAATAGACCTTCCACAGCCTGAACCCCTCTGGACCGATGGTACAAATAGACCTTCGGTCAAACAACACACTCAGAACCCCTCTGGTCCGATGGTCACTGTGTAGGCTAGGTCAAACAACACACTCAGAACCCCTCTGGTCCGATGGTACTGTGTCGGCTAGGTCAAACAACACACTCAGAACCCCTCTGGACCGATGGTACTGTGTAGGCTCGGTCAAACAACACACTCAGAACCCCTCTGGACCGATGGTACTGTGTAGGCTAGGTCAAACAACACACTCAGAACCCCTCTGGACCGATGGTACTGTGTAGGCTCGGTCAAACAACACACTCAGAACCCCTCTGGTCCGATGGCACTGTGTCGGCTAGGTCAAACAACACACTCAGAACCCCTCTGGACCGATGGTACTGTGTAGGCTCGGTCAAACAACACACTCAGAACCCCTCTGGTCCGATGGTACTGTGTCGGCTAGGTCAAACAACACACTCAGAACCCCTCTGGACCGATGGTACTGTGTAGGCTAGGTCAAACAACACACTCAGAACCCCTCTGGTCCGATGGTACTGTGGAGGCTCGGTCAAACAACACACTCAGAACCCCTCTGGACCGATGGTACTGTGTCGGCTCGGTCAAACAACACACTCAGAACCCCTCTGGTCCGATGGTACTGTGTAGGCTCGGTCAAACAACACACTCAGAACCCCTCTGGACCGATGGTACTGTGGAGGCTCGGTCAAACAACACACTCAGAACCCCTCTGGACCGATGGTACTGTGGAGGCTAGGTCAAACAACACACTCAGAACCCCTCTGGGCCGTTGGTACTGTGTAGGCTCGGTCAAACAACACACTCAGAACCCCTCTGGGCCGATGGTACTGTGGAGGCTAGGTCAAACAACACACTCAGAACCCCTCTGGGCCGATGGTACTGTGTCGGCTAGGTCAAACAACACACTCAGAACCCCTCTGGTCCGATGGCACTGTGTAGGCTAGGTCAAACAACACACTCAGAACCCCTCTGGTCCGATGGTACTGTGGAGGCTAGGTCAAACAACACACTCAGAACCCCTCTGGTCCGATGGTACTGTGGAGGCTAGGTCAAACAACACACTCAGAACCCCTCTGGTCCGATGGTACTGTGGAGGCTAGGTCAAACAACACACTCAGAACCCCTCTGGGCCGTTGGTACTGTGTAGGCTCGGTCGAACAACACACTCAGAACCCCTCTGGGCCGATGGTACTGTGGAGGCTAGGTCGAACAACACACTCAGAACCCCTCTGGGCCGATGGTACTGTGTAGGCTAGGTCAAACAACACACTCAGAACCCCTCTGGACCGATGGTACTGTGTCGGCTAAGTCAAACAACATAGCTTCGTCTGGCATTGTACAGAAACAGACTATTCTCTATTACTGCAGTCTCGAGAGGATCTTTATAGTGTACCTACGATAGATGTCACATCTTTATAGCAATGACCTATTGTGGATTTCTGGTGACCATTAAAAATGGTGTGCATGTGTGTTAAACACGAATCAGAGAGCCAATGCACCGCGACAAGTTTAGTTCTGGACGTTTTATTGAAAGACAGACAGACAGACCTTATATGCAGGCCAGCATCTGAGAGGGTCTCAAGAAGTTTACATCAGAAGAAGATCAGAAGAAGATGAACAAAGCAGTATACAGTAGAATCAATCAATTTCAAAATGATCAAAACCAGTCAACAAGGGCCTCCCGAGTGGTGTAGTGGTCTAAGGCTACTAGAGATCCTGGTTCAAGTCCAGGCCCTGTCACAGCCGGCCGTGACCGGGAGACCCATGGGGCAGGCGCACAATTGGCCCAGTGTCGTCCGGGTTAGGGGAGGGTTTGGCCGGCAGCGATGTTCTTGTCCCATCATGCTCTAGCGACTCCTGTGGCGGGGCCGGGCGCAGTTCACGCTGACACGGTCGCCAGGTGTTACGGTGTTTCCTCCGACACATTGGTGCGGCTGGCTTCCGGGGTAAGTGGGCATTGTGTCGGGTTGAGCAGTGCGGATTGGGTTGTGTTTCGGAGGACGCACGGCTCTCGACCTTCGCCTCTCCCGAGTCCGTACGGGAGTTGCAGCGATGAGACAAGACTGTAACTACCAATTGGATACCATGGAATTGGGGAGAAAAAAAATGGGTAAAAAAAATATAAAATATAAAAACTGTCAACAGATCAGGGAATAAGAAGAATAAAAACAGTTTGTGTGTCAAAGAGCAGTGTGTTACATACATACATACATACATAGTCAGTCAGTGTATATAAACATCAACATCCCGTCTGGTTTTTACTACACGCTAGGTTTTCTGTACAAGTGGACACGCTACAGGACATACCCAACGAGTCGTGATCATGTGTTTACACATGTTTATCAACAATAAATATAAATATAAATTATAAATCATTTGATTAATTAATTTAAACATTTTAAAAAGGACAAAATACACAAAAAAAAGTTGACGGGAAATGGATTGATTTGAAACAGTCTCCGTCCCAAATTACACCCTATTCAGTGTTTCCCAACTCCAGTCCTCCACTACCCCCAACAGCCCAATTCCAGTATTGGAGTTGGGATGTTGGGGGGACTGCAGGACTGGAGTTGGCCTGTTGGGGGGACTGGAGGACTGGAATTGGCCTGTTGGGGGGACTGGAGGACTGGAGTTGGGCTTTTGGGGGGACTGGAGGACTGGAGTTGGGCTGTTGGGGGGACTGAAGGACTGGAGTTGGGATGTTGGGGGACTGGAGGACTGGAGTTGGGCTGTTGGGGAACTGGAGGACTGGAGTTGGGCTGTTGGGGATAGTGGAGGACTGGAGTTGGGTTGTTGGGGTACTGGAGGACTGGAGTTGGGCTGTTATAGGTACTGGAGAACTGTAGTTGGGCTGTTGAGGGTACTGAAGGACGGGAGTTGGGCTGTTGGTAGGACTGCAGATGGGCGGTTGGGGGACAGGAGGACTGAAGGACTGAGGGACTGGAGTTGGGCTGTTAGGGGGACTGGAGGACTGGAGTTGGGCTGTTGGGGGGACTGGAGCTGGAGTTGGGCTGTTGGGGGGACTGGAGGACTGGAGATGGGAAGCACTGCCCTACATAGTGCACTACTTGGGGTCTGGTCATTAGAAGCACACTATATTGAGAATGGAGTGCATGCTGGGACAAAGGGACTCTCTACAGGGGACAGGCCTTAGTTTAATAATAACCATTTTAGGATATGATGATGACAAAAGAGGAATCTATTCAGTTCATTTTATTTACAGTTTGGGATCAATAAAGGAGATGACAAGACGAGTAGAGGAGAGGAAGGGAGCGTAGAGTAGAGGAGAGGAAGGGAGCGTAGAGTAGAGGAAGGGAGCGTAGAGTAGAGGAGAGGAAGGGAGCGTAGAGTAGAGGGGATCAGTCATGTATAGAGTAGAGGAGAGGAAGGGAGCGTAGAGTAGAGGAAGGGAGCGTAGAGTAGAGGAGAGGAAGGGAGCGTAGAGTAGAGGAAGGGAGCGTAGAGTAGAGGAGAGGAAGGGAGCGTAGAGTAGAGGAGAGGAAGGGAGCGTAGAGTAGAGGGGATCAGTCATGTATAGAGTAGAGGAGAGGAAGGGAGCGTAGAGTAGAGGGGATCAGTCATGTATAGAGTAGAGGAGAGGAAGGGAGCGTAGAGTAGAGGAAGGGAGCGTAGAGTAGAGGAGAGGAAGGGAGCGTAGAGTAGAGGAAGGGAGCGTAGAGTAGAGGAGAGGAAGGGAGCGTAGAGTAGAGGAGAGGAAGGGAGCGTAGAGTAGAGGGGATCAGTCATGTATAGAGTAGAGGGGATCAGTCATGTATAGAGTAGAGTAGAGTAGAGTAGAGGGAATCAGTCAGGTGTAGAGTAGAGTAGAGTAGAGGGAATCGGTCAAGTGTAGAGTAGAGTAGAGGGAATCAGTTAAGTGTAGAGTAGAGTAGAGTAGAGGGAATCGGTCATGTATAGAGTAGAGTAGAGTAGAGGGAATCAGTCAAGTGTAGAGTAGAGTAGAGTAGATAGAATCAGTCATGTATAGAGTAGAGTAGAGTAGATAGAATCAGTCAAGTGTAGAGTAGAGTAGAGTAGATAGAATCAGTCATGTATAGAGTAGAGTAGAGTAGAGTAGAGGGGATCAGTCATGTATAGAGTAGAGTAGAGTAGAGTAGAGGGAATCAGTCAGGTGTAGAGTAGAGTAGAGTAGAGTAGAGGGAATCAGTCAGGTGTAGAGTAGAGTAGATAGAATCAGTCATGTATAGAGTAGACTGTCCACATCATCCTGTCACTGCCCAGCTCTGTTGAGAGATTGAATCAACTCTGTTGAGAGACTGAATCAACTCTGTTGAGAGACTGAATCAGCTCTGTTGAGAGATTGAATCAACTCTGTTTTGAGACTGAATCAACTCTGTTGAGAGACTGAATCAGCTCTGTTGAGAGACTGAACCAGCTCTGTTGAGAGACTGAATCAGCTCTGTTGAGAGACTGAATCAGCTCTGTTGAGAGACTGAATCAGCTCTGTTGAGAGACTGAATCAACTCCGTTGAGAGACTGAACCAGCTCTGTTGAGAAACTGAATCAACTCCGTTGAGAGACTGACTCAACTCTGTTGAGAGACTGTCCGTTGAGAGACATCATCCTGTCACTGAATCAACTCTGTTGAGAGACTGAATCAACTCTGTTGAGAGACTGAATCAACTCTGTTGAGAGACTGAATCAACTCTGTTGAGAGACTGAATCAATGAGAGACTGAATCAGCTCTGTTGAGAGACTGAATCAGCTCTGTTGAGAGATTGAATCAACTCTGTTGAGAGACTGAATCAACTCTTTGAGACTGAATCAACTCTGTTGAGAGACTGAATCAGCTCTGTTGAGAGACTGAATCAACCAGCTCTGTTGAGAGACTGAACCAGCTCTGTTGAGAGACTGAATCAGCTCTGTTGAGAGACTGAATCAGCTCTGTTGAGAGACTGAATCAGCTCTGTTGAGAGACTGAATCAACTCCGTTGAGAGACTGAACCAGCTCTGTTGAGAAACTGAATCAACTCCGTTGAGAGACTGACTCAACTCTGTTGAGAGACTGAATCAACTCCGTTGAGAGACTGAATCAACTCTGTTGAGAGACTGAATCAACTCCGTTGAGAGACTGAATCAACTCTGTTGAGAGACTGAATCAACTCTGTTGAGAGACTGAATCAACTCTGTTGAGAGACTGAATCAACTCTGTTGAGAGACTGAATCAACTCTGTTGAGAGACTGAATCAACTCCGTTGAGAGACTGAATCAGCTCTGTTGAGAGACTGAATCAGCTCTGTTGAGAGATTGAATCAACTCTGTTGAGAGACTGAATCAACTCTGTTGAGAGACTGAATCAACTCTGTTGAGAGACTGAATCAACTCTGTTGAGAGACTGAATCAACTCTGTTGAGAGACTGAATCAACTCCGTTGAGAGACTGAATCAGTTCTGTTGAGAGACTGAATCAACTCTGTTGAGAGACTGAATCAACTCCGTTGAGAGACTGAATCAACTCTGTTGAGAGACTGAATCAGTTCTGTTGAGAGACTGAATCAACTCTGTTGAGAGACTGAATCAACTCCGTTGAGAGACTGAATCAGCTCTGTTGAGAAACTGAATCAACTCTGTTGAGTTTTACCATCAGGGTTGGGATCAATTCCATTTCACTCCAATCAATTCAGGAGATTAATTTGAATTCAATACATTTCTGATTCTTCAAATTAATTGAACAATCCAGAGTGTGAATTATACGGTGACATTCGGGGGGATAAAAAAAAAAGTAATTTATTAACAATAAAGATTTTTTTATTAACTTTTAATATTTAATTTCTCCAAAATATCTCCAACATCCAGACAGTGCACTGTGCACCAGCCATTTTAGGAACGGACAGAGACATCTGGAATAAAACACAAAAAAGAGTGGAATGACATTCGGTGATGTCCCCCCCCAAAAACCTGGGAACACCTGAGAACTAACGGAATATCATCATGGGACCGGACAAAATCTGAACCAATCATACAAGTCTATGTTTCACAAGTTTGGACATCAAAGAAGAGAACAGTAGAATACAGTAGAATACAGTAGACTACAGTAGAGTACAGAATAGTAGAATATAGAACAGTACAGAACAGTAGAATACAGAACAGGACAGAACAGTAGAACACAGTAGAGTACAGAACAGTAGAATACAGAACAGAACAGTAGAATACAGAACAGTAGAATACAGAACAGTATAATACAGAACAGTACAGAACAGTAGAATACAGAACAGTAGAATACAGAACAGTAGAATACAGAACAGAACAGTAGAATACAGAACAGTACAGAACAGTAGAATACAGAACAGTAGAATACAGAACAGAACAGTAGAATACAGAACAGTACAGAACAGTAGAATACAGAACAGTAGAATACAGTACAGAACAGTAGAATACAGAACAGAACAGAACAGTATAATACAGAACAGTAGAATACAGAACAGAACAGAACAGTATAATACAGAACAGTAGAATACAGAACAGTAGAATACAGAACAGAACAGTAGAATACAGAACAGTAGAATACAGAACAGAACAGTAGAATACAGAACAGTACAGAACAGTAGAATACAGAACAGTAGAATACAGAACAGAACAGAACAGTATAATACAGAACAGTAGAATACAGAACAGGACAGAACAGTAGAATACAGAACAGAACAGTAGAATACAGAACAGTAGAATACAGAACAGGACAGAACAGTAGAATACAGAACAGTACAGTAGAATACAGAACAGAACAGTATAATACAGAACAGAACAGTATAATACAGAACAGTAGAATACAGAACAGGACAGAACAGTAGAATACAGAACAGAACAGTAGAATACAGAACAGTAGAATACAGAACAGGACAGAACAGTAGAATACAGAACAGTACAGTAGAATACAGAACAGAACAGTATAATACAGAACAGATCAGTAGAATACAGAACAGAACAGTATAATACAGAACAGAACAGTAGAATACAGAACAGTAGAATACAGAACAGTACAGAACAGTAGAATACAGAACAGAACAGTAGAATACAGAACAGTAGAATACAGTACAGTACAGTATAATACAGAACAGTAGAATACAGTACAGAACAGTACAGAACAGTAGAATACAGAACAGTAGAATACAGAACAGTAGAATACAGTACAGTACAGTATAATACAGAACAGAACAGTATAATACAGAACAGTACAGAACAGTAGAATACAGAACAGTAGAATACAGAACAGAACAGTAGAATACAGTACAGTACAGAACAGTATAATACAGAACAGAACAGTATAATACAGAACAGTACAGAACAGTAGAATACAGAACAGTAGAATACAGTACAGAACAGTATAATACAGAACAGTACAGAACAGTAGAATACAGAACAGAACAGTAGAATACAGAACAGTACAGAACAGTAGAATACAGAACAGTAGAATACAGTACAGAACAGTATAATACAGAACAGTACAGAACAGTAGAATACAGAACAGTAGAATACAGAACAGAACAGTATAATACAGAACAGTAGAATACAGTACAGAACAGTATAATACAGAACAGTAGAATACAGTACAGTACAGAACAGTATAATACAGAACAGAACAGTATAATACAGAACAGTACAGAACAGTAGAATACAGAACAGTAGAATACAGTACAGTACAGAACAGTATAATACAGAACAGAACAGTACAGTATAATACAGAACAGTACAGAACAGTAGAATACAGAACAGTAGAATACAGTACAGTACAGAACAGTATAATACAGAACAGAACAGTACAGTAGAATACAGTACAGTACAGAACAGTATAATACAGAATAGAACAGTATAATACAGAACAGTACAGAACAGTATAATACAGAACAGAACAGTACAGTATAATACAGTACAGTACAGAACAGTATAATACAGAACAGAACAGTATAATACAGAACAGTACAGAACAGTAGAATACAGAACAGTAGAATACAGAACAGAACAGTATAATACAGAACAGTACAGAACAGTAGAATACAGAACAGTAGAATACAGTACAGTACAGAACAGTATAATACAGAACAGAACAGAACAGTATAATACAGAACAGAACAGTATAATACAGAACAGTACAGAACAGTAGAATACAGAACAGTAGAATACAGAACAGTAGAATACAGAACAGAACAGTACAGTAGAATACAGTACAGTACAGAACAGTATAATACAGAACAGAACAGTATAATACAGAACAGTACAGAACAGTAGAATACAGAACAGTAGAATACAGTACAGAACAGTATAATACAGAACAGTACAGAACAGTAGAATACAGAACAGAACAGTAGAATACAGAACAGTACAGAACAGTAGAATACAGAACAGTAGAATACAGTACAGAACAGTATAATACAGAACAGTACAGAACAGTAGAATACAGAACAGTAGAATACAGTACAGAACAGTATAATACAGAACAGTACAGAACAGTAGAATACAGAACAGAACAGTAGAATACAGAACAGTACAGAACAGTAGAATACAGTACAGAACAGTATAATACAGAACAGTACAGAACAGTAGAATACAGAACAGTAGAATACAGAACAGAACAGTAGAATACAGAACAGTAGAATACAGTACAGAACAGTATAATACAGAACAGTACAGAACAGTAGAATACAGAACAGTAGAATACAGAACAGAACAGTAGAATACAGAACAGTACAGAACAGTATAATACAGAACAGTACAGAACAGTAGAATACAGAACAGTAGAATACAGTACAGAACAGTAGAATACAGAACAGTACAGAACAGTAGAATACAGAACAGAACAGTATAATACAGAACAGTACAGAACAGTAGAATACAGAACAGTAGAATACAGAACAGTAGAATACAGTACAGAACAGTATAATACAGAACAGTAGAATACATAACAGTATAATACAGAACAGTACAGAACAGTAGAATACAGAACAGTAGCATACAGAACAGTAGAATACAGTACAGAACAGTATAATACAGAACAGTAGAATACAGAACAGAACAGTAGAATACAGAACAGTAGAATACAGAACAGAACAGAACAGTAGAATACAGAACAGTACAGAACAGTAGAATACAGAACAGTAGAATACAGAACAGAACAGAACAGTAGAATACAGAACAGTAGAATACAGAACAGGACAGAACAGAACTGTAGAATACAGAACAGTACAGAACAGTAGAATACAGAACAGGACAGAACAGTAGAACACAGTAGAATACATAACAGTACAGAACAATAGAATACAGAACAGAACAGTAGAATACAGTACAGTACAGAACAGTAGAATACAGAACAGAACAGTAGAATACAGTACAGTACAGAACAGTAGAATACAGAACAGAACAGTAGAATACAGAACAGTACAGAACAGTAGAATACAGAACAGGACAGAACAGTAGAACACAGTAGAATACATAACAGTACACAACAGTAGAATACATAACAGTACACAACAGTAGAATACATAACAGTACAGAACAATAGAATACAGAACAGAACAGTAGAATACAGTACAGTACAGAACAGTAGAATACAGAACAGTACAGAACAGTATAATACAGAACAGTACAGAACAGGACAGAACAGTAGAATACAGAACAGTAGAATACAGAACAGTAGAATACAGAACAGTACAGAACAGTAGAATACAGAACAGTAGAATACAGAACAGAACAGTAGAATACAGAACAGGACAGAACAGTAGAACACAGTAGAATACAGTAGAGTACACAACAGTAGAATACATAACAGTACAGAACAATAGAATACAGAACAGAACAGTAGAATACAGTACAGAACAGAACAGTAGAATACAGAACAGTACAGAACAGTAGAATACAGAAAAGTAGGGAACAGTAGAATACAGTACAGTACAGAACAGTAGAATACAGTACAGCACAGAACAGTAGAATAACGTACAGAACAGTAGAATACAGAACAGTACAGAACAGTAGAATACAGTACAGTACAAACAGTAGAGTACAGTAGAATACAGAACAGAACAGCAGAGTACAGAACACTACAGAATGGTAGAATACAGAACAGTACAGTAGAATACAGAACAGTACAGAACAGCAGAATACAGAACAGAACAGTAGAACACAGAACAGAACAGTAGAACACAGAACAGTAGAATACAGAACAGTACAATACAGAACAGTAGAGTACAGTACAGAACAGTAGAATACAGTACAGTACAGTACAGAACAGTATAATACAGAACAGAACAGTAGAATACAGAACAGAGCAGTAGAACACAGAACAGTAGAATACAGAACAGTACAATACAGAACAGTAGAGTACAGTACAGAACAGTAGAATACAGTACAGTACAGAACAGAACAGTAGAATACAGAACAGAACAGTAGAATACAGAACAGTAGAATACAGAACAGTACAGAACAGTAGAATACAGAACAGTAGAATACAGAACAGAACAGTAGAATACAGAACAGTAGAATACAGAACAGTACAGTACAGTAGAATACAGAACAGTAGAATACAGTACGGAACATTAGAATACAGTACAGAACAGTAGAATACAGAACAGAACAGTAGAATACAGAACAGCACAGAACAGTAGAATACAGAACAGAACAGTAGAATACAGAACAGAACAGTAGAATACAGAACAGAACAGTAGAATACAGTACAGTACAGAACAGTATAATACAGAACAGAACAGTATAATACAGAACAGTACAGAACAGTAGAATACAGAACAGTAGAATACAGTACAGAACAGTATAATACAGAACAGTACAGAACAGTAGAATACAGAACAGAACAGTAGAATACAGAACAGTACAGAACAGTAGAATACAGAACAGTAGAATACAGTACAGAACAGTATAATACAGAACAGTACAGAACAGTAGAATACAGAACAGTAGAATACAGAACAGAACAGTATAATACAGAACAGTAGAATACAGTACAGAACAGTATAATACAGAACAGTAGAATACAGTACAGTACAGAACAGTATAATACAGAACAGAACAGTATAATACAGAACAGTACAGAACAGTAGAATACAGAACAGTAGAATACAGTACAGTACAGAACAGTATAATACAGAACAGAACAGTACAGTATAATACAGAACAGTACAGAACAGTAGAATACAGAACAGTAGAATACAGTACAGTACAGAACAGTATAATACAGAACAGAACAGTACAGTAGAATACAGTACAGTACAGAACAGTATAATACAGAATAGAACAGTATAATACAGAACAGTACAGAACAGTATAATACAGAACAGAACAGTACAGTATAATACAGTACAGTACAGAACAGTATAATACAGAACAGAACAGTATAATACAGAACAGTACAGAACAGTAGAATACAGAACAGTAGAATACAGAACAGAACAGTATAATACAGAACAGTACAGAACAGTAGAATACAGAACAGTAGAATACAGTACAGTACAGAACAGTATAATACAGAACAGAACAGAACAGTATAATACAGAACAGAACAGTATAATACAGAACAGTACAGAACAGTAGAATACAGAACAGTAGAATACAGAACAGTAGAATACAGAACAGAACAGTACAGTAGAATACAGTACAGTACAGAACAGTATAATACAGAACAGAACAGTATAATACAGAACAGTACAGAACAGTAGAATACAGAACAGTAGAATACAGTACAGAACAGTATAATACAGAACAGTACAGAACAGTAGAATACAGAACAGTAGAATACAGAACAGAACAGTAGAATACAGAACAGTACAGAACAGTAGAATACAGAACAGTAGAATACAGTACAGAACAGTATAATACAGAACAGTACAGAACAGTAGAATACAGAACAGTAGAATACAGTACAGAACAGTATAATACAGAACAGTACAGAACAGTAGAATACAGAACAGAACAGTATAATACAGAACAGTACAGAACAGTAGAATACAGAACAGTAGAATACAGAACAGAACAGTAGAATACAGAACAGTAGAATACAGTACAGAACAGTATAATACAGAACAGTACAGAACAGTAGAATACAGAACAGTAGAATACAGAACAGAACAGTAGAATACAGAACAGTACAGAACAGTATAATACAGAACAGTACAGAACAGTAGAATACAGAACAGTAGAATACAGTACAGAACAGTAGAATACAGAACAGTACAGAACAGTAGAATACAGAACAGAACAGTATAATACAGAACAGTACAGAACAGTAGAATACAGAACAGTAGAATACAGAACAGTAGAATACAGTACAGAACAGTATAATACAGAACAGTAGAATACATAACAGTATAATACAGAACAGTACAGAACAGTAGAATACAGAACAGTAGAATACAGAACAGTAGAATACAGTACAGAACAGTATAATACAGAACAGTAGAATACAGAACAGAACAGTAGAATACAGAACAGTAGAATACAGAACAGAACAGAACAGTAGAATACAGAACAGTACAGAACAGTAGAATACAGAACAGTAGAATACAGAACAGAACAGAACAGTAGAATACAGAACAGTAGAATACAGAACAGGACAGAACAGAACTGTAGAATACAGAACAGTACAGAACAGTAGAATACAGAACAGGACAGAACAGTAGAACACAGTAGAATACATAACAGTACAGAACAATAGAATACAGAACAGAACAGTAGAATACAGTACAGTACAGAACAGTAGAATACAGAACAGAACAGTAGAATACAGTACAGTACAGAACAGTAGAATACAGAACAGAACAGTAGAATACAGAACAGTACAGAACAGTAGAATACAGAACAGGACAGAACAGTAGAACACAGTAGAATACATAACAGTACACAACAGTAGAATACATAACAGTACACAACAGTAGAATACATAACAGTACAGAACAATAGAATACAGAACAGAACAGTAGAATACAGTACAGTACAGAACAGTAGAATACAGAACAGTACAGAACAGTATAATACAGAACAGTACAGAACAGGACAGAACAGTAGAATACAGAACAGTAGAATACAGAACAGTAGAATACAGAACAGTACAGAACAGTAGAATACAGAACAGTAGAATACAGAACAGAACAGAACAGTAGAATACAGAACAGGACAGAACAGTAGAACACAGTAGAATACAGTAGAGTACACAACAGTAGAATACATAACAGTACAGAACAATAGAATACAGAACAGAACAGTAGAATACAGTACAGAACAGAACAGTAGAATACAGAACAGTACAGAACAGTAGAATACAGAAAAGTAGGGAACAGTAGAATACAGTACAGTACAGAACAGTAGAATACAGTACAGCACAGAACAGTAGAATAACGTACAGAACAGTAGAATACAGAACAGTACAGAACAGTAGAATACAGTACAGTACAAACAGTAGAGTACAGTAGAATACAGAACAGAACAGTAGAATACAGAACAGTACAGAACAGCAGAATACAGAACAGAACAGTAGAATACAGAACAGAACAGTAGAACACAGAACACAGAATACAGAACAGTAGAATAGAACAGTACAATACAGAACAGTAGAGTACAGTACAGAACAGTAGAATACAGTACAGTACAGTACAGAACAGTATAATACAGAACAGAACAGTAGAATACAGAACAGAGCAGTAGAACACAGAACAGTAGAATACAGCAGAATACAGAACAGAACAGTAGAACACAGAACAGAGCAGTAGAACACAGAACAGTAGAATACAGAACAGTACAATACAGAACAGTAGAGTACAGTACAGAACAGTAGAATACAGTACAGTACAGTACAGAACAGTATAATACAGAACAGAACAGTAGAATACAGAACAGAGCAGTAGAACACAGAACAGTAGAATACAGAACAGTACAATACAGAACAGTAGAGTACAGTACAGAACAGTAGAATACAGTACAGTACAGAACAGAACAGTAGAATACAGAACAGAACAGTAGAATACAGAACAGTAGAATACAGAACAGTACAGAACAGTAGAATACAGAACAGTAGAATACAGAACAGAACAGTAGAATACAGAACAGTAGAATACAGAACAGTACAGAACAGTAGAATACAGAACAGAACAGTAGAATACAGAACAGCACAGAACAGTAGAATACAGAACAGAACAGTAGAATACAGAACAGAACAGTAGAATACAGAACAGTACAGAACAGTAGAATACAGAACAGAACAGTAGAATACAGAACAGCACAGAACAGTAGAATACAGAACAGTAGAATACAGAACAGTACAGAACAGTAGAATACAGAACAGAACAGTAGAATACAGTACAGAACAGTAGAATACAGAACAGAACAGTAGAATACAGAACATAACAGTAGAATACAGAACAGAGCAGTAGAACACAGTAGAATACAGAACAGTACAGAACAGTAGAATACAGAACAGAACAGTAGAATACAGAACAGCACAGAACAGTAGAATACAGAACAGTAGAATACAGAACAGTACAGAACAGTAGAATACAGTACGGAACATTTGAATACAGTACAGAACAGTAGAATACAGAACAGAACATTAGAATACAGTAGAATAAAGAACAGAACAGAACAGTAGAATACAGAACAGAACAGTAGAGTACAGAACAGAACAGTACAATGCAGTACAGTACAGAACAGTAGAATACAGTAGAATACAGTACAGTACAGAACAGTAGAATACAGAACAGAACAGTAGAATACAGAACAGAACAGTACAATGCAGTACAGTACAGAACAGTACAGAACAGTAGAATACAGAACAGAACAGTAGAATACAGAACAGTACAGAACAGTAGAATACAGTACGGAACATTTGAATACAGTACAGAACAGTAGAATACAGAACAGAACATTAGAATACAGTAGAATAAAGAACAGAACAGCACAGTAGAATACAGAACAGAACAGTAGAATACAGAACAGAACAGTAGAATACAGAACAGAACAGTAGAATACAGAACAGAACAGTACAATGCAGTACTGTACAGAACAGTAGAATACAGTAGAATACAGTACAGTACAGAACAGTAGAATACAGAACAGAACAGTAGAATACAGAACAGAACAGTACAATGCAGTACAGTACAGAACAGTAGAATACAGAACAGAACAGTAGAATACAGAACAGAACAGTAGAGTACAGAACAGAACAGTACAATGCAGTACAGTACAGAACAGTAGAATACAGTAGAATACAGAACAGAACAGTAGAATACAGAACAGTAGAATACAGAACAGTATAATACAGAACAGATCAGTAGAATACAGAACAGAACAGTAGAATACAGAACAGAACAGTAGAATACAGAACAGTAGAATACAGAACAGTAGAATACAGAACAGAACAGTAGAATACAGAACAGAACAGAACAGTAGAATACAGTACAGTACAGAACAGAACAGTAGAATACAGTACAGAACAGAACAGTAGAATACAGAACAGAACAGAACAGTAGAATACAGTACAGAACAGAACAGTAGAATACAGTACAGAACAGAACAGTAGAATACAGTACAGAACAGAACAGTAGAATACAGTACAGAACAGTAGAATACAGAACAGTACAGAACAGTAGAATACAGAACAGTACAGTAGAATACAGTACAGAACAGTAGAATACAGAACAGTACAGAACAGTAGAATACAGAACAGTACAGTACAGAACAGAAGGGTAGAGTACAGGACAGTAGAATACAGTACAGTACAGTACAGAACAGTAGAATACAGAACAGTAGAATACAGAACAGTAGAATACAGAACAGTAGAGTACAGTACAGAACAGTAGAATACAGAACAGTAGAATACAGTACAGTACAGTAGAATACAGTACAGAACAGTAGAATACAGTACAGTACAGAACAGTAGAATACAGTACAGAACAGTAGAATACAGAACAGTACAGAACAGTAGAATACAGAACAGTATAATACAGTACAGAACAGTATAATACAGAACAGTACAGAACAGTACAGTACAGAACAGTAGAATACAGTACAGAACAGTAGAATACAGAACAGTACAGAACAGTAGAATACAGTACAGTACAGAACAGTAGAATACAGAACAGAACAGTAGAATACAGAACAGTACAGAACAGTAGAATACAGAACAGTAGAATACAGTACAGTACAGAACAGTAGAATACAGTACAGTACAGAACAGTAGAATACAGTACAGAACAGTACAGTACAGTAGAATACAGAACAGTAGAATACAGAACAGTAGAATACAGAACAGTAGAATACAGTACAGTACAGTACAGTAGAATACAGTACAGAACAGTACAGTACAGTAGAATACAGAACAGTAGAATACAGAACAGTAGAATACAGAACAGTAGAATACAGTACAGTACAGTACAGTAGAATACAGAACAGTAGAATACAGTACAGTACAGTACAGTAGAATACAGAACAGTAGAATACAGAACAGTAGAATACAGAACAGAACAGAACAGTATAATACAGAACAGTACAGAACAGTAGAATACAGAACAGTAGAATACAGAACAGAACAGTAGAATACAGAACAGTAGAATACAGAACAGAACAGTATAATACAGAACAGTACAGAACAGTAGAATACAGAACAGTAGAATACAGAACAGTAGAATACAGTACAGAACAGTATAATACAGAACAGTACAGAACAGTAGAATACAGAACAGTAGAATACAGTACAGTACAGAACAGAACAGTAGAATACAGAACAGAACAGTAGAATACAGAACAGTAGAATACAGTACAGAACAGTATAATACAGAACAGTACAGAACAGTAGAATACAGAACAGTATAATACAGAACAGTACAGAACAGTAGAATACAGAACAGTATAATACAGAACAGTACAGAACAGTAGAAAACAGAACAGAACAGTAGAACACAGTAGAATACAGAACAGTAGAATACAGAACAGTAGAATACAGAACAGTAGAATACAGAACAGTACAGAACAGTAGAATACAGAACAGTAGAATACAGTACAGAACAGTAGAATACAGAACAGTAGAATACAGAACAGTAGAATACAGAACAGAACAGTAGAATACAGAACAGAACAGTAGAATACAGAACAGTACAGAACAGTAGAATACAGAACAGAACAGTAGAATACAGAACAGTACATAACAGTAGAATACAGAACAGAACAGTAGAATACAGAACAGTACAGAACAGTAGAATACAGAACAGTAGAATACAGAACAGTACAGAACAGTAGAATACAGAACAGTACAGAACAGTAGAATACAGAACAGTAGAATACAGTACAGAACAGTAGAATACAGAACAGTACAGAACAGTAGAATACAGAACAGTATAATACAGAACAGTACAGAACAGTAGAATACGGAACAGTAGAATACAGTACAGAACAGTAGAATACAGAACAGTAGAATACAGTACAGAACAGTAGAATACAGAACAGTAGAATACAGTACAGTACAGTAGAATACAGAACAGAACAGTAGAATACAGAACAGTACAGAACAGTAGAATACAGAACAGTAGAAAACAGAACAGAACAGTAGAATACAGAACAGTACAGAACAGTAGAATACAGAACAGTAGAATACAGAACAGCACAGAACAGTAGAAAACAGAACAGAACAGTAGAACACAGTAGAATACAGAACAGTAGAATACAGAACAGTAGAATACAGAACAGTAGAATACAGAACAGTACAGAACAGTAGAATACAGAACAGTAGAATACAGTACAGAACAGTAGAATACAGAACAGTAGAATACAGTACAGTACAGTAGAATACAGAACAGAACAGTAGAATACAGAACAGTACAGAACAGTAGAATACAGAACAGTAGAAAACAGAACAGAACAGTAGAATACAGAACAGTACAGAACAGTAGAATACAGAACAGTAGAATACAGAACAGTAGAATACAGAACAGCACAGAACAGTAGAAAACAGAACAGAACAGTAGAACACAGTAGAATACAGAACAGTAGAATACAGAACAGTACAGAACAGTAGAATACAGAACAGTAGAATACAGAACAGTAGAATACAGAACAGTACAGAACAGTAGAAAACAGAACAGAACAGTAGAATACAGAACAGTACAGAACAGTAGAATACAGAACAGTAGAATACAGAACAGTACAGAACAGTAGAATACAGAACAGAACAGTAGAGTACAGAACAGAACAGTAGAATACAGTATTGTACAGTACAGTACAATAGAATACGGTAGAATACAGTACAGTACAGTATAGTACAGAACAGTAGAATACAGAACAATACAGTATAATACAGTACAGAACCGTAGAATACAGAACAATACAGTAGAATACAGTACAGTACAGTACAGTAGAGAACAGTAGAATACTGTACAGTACAAAACAGTAGAATACAGTACAGAACAGTAGAATACAGTACAGAACAATAGAATACAGTACAGTACCGAACAGTAGAATACCGTACAGCACAAAACAGTAGAGTACAGTACAGTACAGAACAGTAGAATACAGTACAGTACAGTACAGTACAGTAGAATACAGTACAGAACATTAGAATACAGTAAAGTACCGAACAGTAGAATACCGTACAGTACAAAACAGTAGAGTACAGTACAGTACAGAACAATAGAATACAGTACAGTACAGAACAGTAGAATACAGTACAGAACAGTACAATACAGTACAGTACAGTACAGTACAGAACAGTAGAATACAGTACAGTACAGTACAGAACAGTAGAATACAGTATAATACAGTACAGAACAGTAGAGTACAGTACAGAACAGTAGAATACATTACAGTACAGTAGAATACAGTACAGTAGAATACAGTAGAGTACAGTAGAATACAGTACAGTACAAAACAGTAGAGTACAGCATAATACAGTACAGTACAGTAGAACACAGTACAGTACAGTAGAATACAGTACATTACAAAACAGCAGAATACAGTACATTGCATTACAGTAGAATACAGTACAGTAGAACACAGTACATTACAGAACAGTAGAATACAGTACATTACAGTACAGTAGAATAGAGTACAGTAGAATACAGTACATTACAGAACAGTAGAATACAGTACATTACAGTACAGTAGAATACAGTACATTAGAGTTCAGTAGAGTAGAGTGCAGTAGAGTAGAGTACAGTAGAGTAGAGTTCAGTAGAGTAGAGTTCAGTACAGTACAGTAGAATACAGTTTATTACAGACCAGTAGAATACAGTACAGTAGAGTTCAGTAGAGTAGAGTTCAGTAGAGTACAGTAGAGTTCAGTACAGTACAATAGAATACAGTATATTACAGAACAGTAGAATACAGTACAGTAGAGTTCAGTAGAGTAGAGTACAGTAGAGTTCAGTACAGTACAGTAGAATACAGTATATTACAGAACAGTGGAATACAGTACAGTTGTACTCAACTCGTTTGCTCTACTGTGTACTGTACTGTATTAAACTCTTGTCTATATTATATTGTACTGAGCTCTACTGAACTCTACTGTACTGTACTCTACTGAACTCTACTCTACTGAACTCTAATGTACTGAACTCTACTCTACAGTATTGTACTCCACTGAACTCTACTCATCTTTACTCTACTGAACTCTACTGTACTGTACTGCACTCGACTGAACTCTACTGTAATGTACTGTACTGAACTCTACTGAACTCTACTGAACTGTACTCTACTGAACTCTACCCTACTGAACTCTACTGTACTGTACTCTACTGTACTGTACTCTACTGAACTCTACTCTACTGAACTCTAATGTACTGAACTCTACTCTACAGTATTGTACTCCACTGAACTCTACTCTACTCAACTTTACTCTACTGAACTCTACTCAACTTTACTCTACTGAACTCTACTCAACTTTACTTTACTCTACTGTAATCTACTGAGCTCTACTGTACTGAACTTTACTGTACTCTACTGAACTCTACTCTACTAAACTCTACTCGACTGTACTCTACTGAACTCTACTCTACTCTACTGTACTGAACTGTACTGAACTCTACTCTACTGTACTTATCTCTACTGTACTGTAATGTAATGTACTGTACTGAACTCTACTGTACTGTACTGATCTCTACTGTACTGTACTGTAATGTACTGTACTGTACTGTAATGTAATGTACTGTACTGAACTCTACTGTACTGTACTGAACTCTACTGTACTGTACTCTACTGTACTGTACTCTACTCTACTGTACTGTACTGTACTCTACTGAACTGAACTACTGTACTGTACTGTACTCTACTGAACTCTACTGTACTGTACTGAACTCTACTGTACTGTACTGAACTCTACTGTACTGAACTGTACTGTATTGTACTGAACTCTACTGTACTGTACTGTACTCTACTGTACTGAACTGTACTGTATTGTACTGAACTCTACTGTACTGAACTGTACTGTACTCTACTGTACTGAACTGTACTGTATTGTACTGTACTCTACTGTACTGAACTCTACTGTACTGTACTCTACTGTACTGTATTGTACTGAACTCTACTGTACTGAACTGTACTGTATTGTACTATCCTATACTGTCCAAACTTGTGAACCCAACTGTGGTTTGTGACTACTATGATTGCCCATCGTAGAAAATTAAATGGCAGAAATTCCGTTACAAACGTTTATGGAAATTCCATTACCGATTTGGTTAGGGAATTTCAAGTTTTAATCACTTGATAATTTATAAACAACATGTATATCAGTAAAAGAACTATAACAAATTGATAGGTCTACCTGTACTTTTTCTGCGGGCTGTCATTATGCCCCTCCTCATGAGGGAGAGAAATTAGACAATATTGTGGTTGTGGTAAAAGAATTACAAGATACAAGGCAATATTTCTTAAACTTACAGAAGGAAGGAAAATGTCTCCAAAACTAAACATACAGTAAGTGTTGATATTCATCTACCTCTCTCTCTCTACCGCACCGGCTGTCTCTACCTCTCTCTCTCTACCGCACCGGCTGTCTCTACCTCTCTCTCTCTACCGCACCGGCTGTCTCTACCTCTCTCTCTCTACTGCACCGGCTGTCTCTACCTCTCTCTCTCTACCGCACCGGCTGTCTCTACCTCTCTCTCTCTACTGCACCGGCTGTCTCTACCTCTCTCTCTCTACCGCACCGGCTGTCTCTACCTCTCTCTCTCTACCGCACCGGCTGTCTCTACCTCTCTCTCTACCGCACCGGCTGTCTCTACTCTCTCTCTCTACTTGTCTCTACCTCTCTCTCTCTACCGCACCGGCTGTCTCTACCTCTCTCTCTCTACTGCACCGGCTGTCTCTCTCTCTCTCTCTCTACTGCACCGGCTGTCTCTACCGCACCGGCTGTCTCCTCTCTCTCTACTGCACTACCGCACCGGCTGTCTCTACCTCTCTACCGCACCGGCTGCACCGGCTGTCTCTACCTCTCTCTCTCTACCGCACCGGTTGTCTCTACCTCTCTCTCTCTACCGCACCGGCTGTCTCTACCTCTCTCTCTCTACTGCACCGGCTGTCTCTACCTCTCTCTCTCTACTGCACCGGCTGTCTCTACCTCTCTCTCTCTACCGCACCGGTTGTCTCTACCTCTCTCTCTCTACCGCACCGGCTGTCTCTACCTCTCTCTCTCTACCGCACCGGCTGTCTCTACCTCTCTCTCTCTACCGCACCGGCTGTCTCTACCTCTCTCTCTCTACCGCACCGGCTGTCTCTACCTCTCTCTCTCTACCGCACCGGTTGTCTCTACCTCTCTCTCTCTACCGCACCGGCTGTCTCTACCTCTCTCTACTGCACCGGCTGTCTCTACCTCTCTCTCTCTACTGGCCTTTTCTAGGGAGTTTTTCCTAGCCACCGTGCTTCTACACCTGCATTGCTTGCTGTTTGGGGTTTTAGGTTGGGTTTCTGTACAGCACTTTGAGATATCAGCGGATGGCTACATAAATACATTGTATTGATTGCTGTATTTATAACACCTTGTAAGAGTGTTTCTGAGAGAGCTTTTCTAAGACCCCGTTTTCATCTGTTTGACCAGAAATCAAAGTCTTTGTTTATTCCTCATTTATAGGATGGGGGGTATATATAGCTTCATTTCATTTTTTGGGGGGGCTCTTAGCTTTCATTTGACCCCCAATTTCACATGGCCGCCCTGTTGGTGCTGATGGGCCCTGTTGGTGCTGATGGGCCCTGTTGGTGCTGATGGGCCCTGTTGGCCCTGTTGGTGCTGATGGGCCCTGTTGGCCCTGTTGGTGCTGATGGGCCCTGTTGGTGCTGATGGGCCCTGTTGGCCCTGTTGGTGCTGATGGGCCCTGTTGGTGCTGATGGGCCCTGTTGGCCCTGTTGGTGCTGATGGGCCCTGTTGGTGCTGATGGGCCCTGTTGGTGCTCATGGGCCCTGTTGGTGCTGATGGGCCCTGTTGGCCCTGTTGGTGCTGATGGGCCCTGTTGGTGCTCATGGGCCCTGTTGGTGCTCGTGGGCCCTGTTGGTGCTCGTGGGCCCTGTTGGTTCTCGTGGGCCCTGTTGGTTCTCGTGGGCCCTGCTGGTGCTCGTGGGCCTTGTTGGTGCTCGTGGGCCATGTTGGTGCTCGTGGGCCCTGGTGGTGCTCGTGGGCCATGTTGGTGCTCGTGGGCCCTGGTGGTGCTCGTGGGCCATGTTGGTGCTCGTGGGGACCTGTTGGTTCTCGTGGGCCCTGTTGGTGCTCGTGGGCCCTGTTGGTGCTCTTGGGCCCTATTGGTGCTTGTGGGCCCTGTTGGTGCTCGTGGGCCCTGTTGGTTCTCGTGGGCCCTGTTGGTGCTCGTGGGCCCTGTTGGTGCTCTTGGGCCCTATTGGTGCTTGTTGGCCCTATTGGTGCTTGTGGGCACTTTTACATGGAAATTACTATTAGCATTATTTGGAGACCGTCTCCTCCCATGTAGTTGGACTTTGTTGCATTTATAGGGGCCCTCCCCTGTAATTCACACTCTGGAACAATCTCAATCTCATGTTTCTGGTGGAGTACTAGTGTCTAGTATAAACACTTGTTCATATGTAAAAACCCATCTGTTGCTCTACTTATATCCAGTGACATACTTAGAATGAAGCAATATATTTAAGAATACATTACAGAATGGAAGAGGTCTTCTAGAATACATTACAGAATGGAAGAGGCCTTCTAGAATACATTACAGAATGGAAGAGGTCTTCTAGAATACATTACAGAATGGAAGAGGCCTTCTAGAATACATTACAGAATGGAAGAGGTCTTCTAGAATACATTACAGAATGGAAGAGGTGTTCTAGAATACATTATAGAACAGAAGAGGTGTTCTAGAATACATTATAGAACAGAAGAGGTGTTCTAGAATACATTATAGAACAGAAGAGGTGTTCTAGAATACATTATAGAACAGAAGAGGTGTTCTAGAATGCATTATAGAACAGAAGAGGTGTTCTAGAATTCATTACAGAACAGAAGAGGTGTTCTAGAATACATTATAGAACAGAAGAGGTGTTCTAGAATACATTATAGAACAGAAGAGGTGTTCTAGAATACATTATAGAACGGAAGAGGTGTTCTAGAATGCATTATAGAACAGAAGAGGTGTTCTAGAATTCATTACAGAACAGAAGAGGTGTTCTAGAATACATTATAGAACAGAAGAGGTGTTCTAGAATACATTATAGAACAGAAGAGGTGTTCTAGAATACATTATAGAACAGAAGAGGTATTCTAGAATACATTATAGAACAGAAGAGGTATTCTAGAATACATTATAGAACAGAAGAGGTATTCTAGAATACATTATAGAACAGAAGAGGTATTCTAGAATACATTATAGAACAGAAGAGGTATTCTAGAATACATTATAGAACAGAAGAGGTGTTCTAGAATACATTATAGAATGGAAGAGGTGTTCTAGAATACATTATAGAACAGAAGAGGTGTTCTAGTGTGGATATTGGGACATCTTTAGATCCAAACCCCACCCACCTTATAGGCCCTTCCCTGGCCTGGAGGATGGGGATTGGCTAGAATGGACTACCAAGTTGTAAGTCGCTCTGGATAAGAGCGTCTGCTAAATGACTTAAATGTAAATGTTAAACGTTCTAGAATACATTACAGAATGGAAGAGGTGTTCTAGAATACATTATAGAACAGAAGAGGTATTCTAGAATACATTATAGAATGGAAGAGGTGTTCTAGAATACATTATAGAACAGAAGAGGTATTCTAGAATACATTATAGAATGGAAGAGGTGTTCTAGAATACATTATAGAACAGAAGAGGTATTCTAGAATACATTATAGAACAGAAGAGGTATTCTAGAATACATTATAGAATGGAAGAGGTGTTCTAGTGTGGATATTGGGACATCTTTAGATCCAAACCCCACCCACCCACCTTATAGGCCCTTCCCTGGCCTGGAGGATGGGGATTGGCTAGAATGGACTGCTCCCATCTGTCCCTCTCTCTCCTCCTGCTCACAGATTGGCTGGCCAGGGGAGTGGGTGGGCGGGGAGGGAGGAGGGTAGGAAGGAGGGGGGATGGTGAGGTGGGGGAGGGAGGGGAGAGGTGGTCTGGGGGAGGTGGGGAGGGGCGGGGGGGAAGAGGTAGAGGTGAGGGAGGAGGAGGTGGGGGAGAGATGAGAGGAGCGGGAGCGTGAGGAGGGGGAGGTGTGTGTGCTGCGGGGGGGTTCGGGAGGCGGGGGGCAGTCACTGATCTGTTCCAGGAGAGAGGGCATGTCCCCCTCGATCTTCTCCAGCACTGCCGCCATTTGCTTCTCGATCTGTTCGATCACGCTGTCCATCTGCCAATCAGCAGTACTACTACCATGACCTCTGACCCCAACACCTCCGTGCTCCAGTCCCCCATACATCCCTCCTCCACCCCCACTGCCGTACAGAGAGGAGCAGTAGGAACCCCCGTACCCCCCCAGCTCAACCTCCTGGCCGTATGCGGTGGTGTGTCGGCCTAGACGAGGGGAGCTTCCCAGGGCCCCTATGGTATAGCTGTAGCCCCCCTCGGACGGTTTGGGTTCCCCCCTGGACATGCTGAACTCTACACTGTGCCTGTCTGCCCTCTGGTCTCTACCAATGGGGCTTGAGTCACCTCTTGGCCCTATCCCAGGTCCTACTCCCGAACCTACCCCTATTCCAAATATCCCTGCCCCTGCCCCTGCTCCAAATGTCCCTACCCCTCCCATCTCCATCCCAGTTCCTACCCCCATGGACCCTACACCCACCCCAACCTCCAATCCAGCAGGCCTCTCAGCTACAGCCTCAGGGAGCTGGGTCTGACACCAGCTCCTATCATCCGTCTCCTGCTTCTTCTCCTCCACTGGAGCCTGCACTGTCGGCCTCCTGTCAGGGGGGGGCGCTGTGGTAGTAACAGGAGCTGTAGGAGTGGGAGAGGCAGCAACAGGAGCTGTAGGAGTGGGAGAGGCAGCAACAGGAGCTGTAGGAGTGGGAGAGGCAGCAACAGGAGCTGTAGGAGTGGTAGAGGCAGCAACAGGAGCTGTAGGAGTGGGAGAGGCAGCAACAGGAGCTGTATGAGTGGTAGAAGCAGCAACAGGAGCTGTAGGAGTGGGAGAGGCAGCAACAGGAACTGTATGAGTGGTAGAGGCAGCAACAGGAACTTTAGGAGTGGTAGAGGCAGCAACAGGGATTGTAGGAGTGGTAGAGGCAGCAACAGGGATTGTAGGAGTGGTAGAGGCAGCAACAGGGACTGTAGGAGTGGTAGAGGCAGCAACAGGGACTGTAGGAGCAGCAGGGCCTGTAGGAGCAGCAGGGACTGTAGGAGCAGCAGGGCCTGTAGGAGCAGCAGGGACTGTAGGAGCAGCAGGGCCTGGGCCAGTGTTGTGGAGTTGGGCGGCCATCTTGCGCCGTTGGGTGGTTGGAGTCTCGGGAGCGACAGAGGGCGGATGCTTCTTTTCAGTGTTGTTAGGCAACGATGATACCGCTCTTTTGGGTTCAGGGACGGAGGTCGGGGTGGGATCCTGGGGCTTGGTGATGTCAGGGGTTACGGTAGGAAGCGTTTTGGTCCCTGGGTTAGTTTTGGTTTTGCCCAATGCGGCAGCCATTTTGCCTGACGTCTTCTTCAAGGCTGGCTTCTCTGGCTCCTCCCCTGGAGGTTTGGAACTGGCATTTGATTGGCTGGGGGGTTGAGAGCGCTGTTCATTGGTGGCAGAAGGAGAGATCCCTACGGAAGGACTTAGAGGGATCCTCCCTCCTACACTCTCCTCTTCCTCCCCCCTCCTCCTCACCCCTAGTCCCCCGTTCATCTCCTCCTGCTCCGGGCTGGTTTCAACCGTCACTTCTAGAGATATACTGCCTGGTGTCACCCCTCCTTCCTTAGTCTCCCCCACTCCTCCTCCTCCCTGGACCTCTCCTCCTCCTCCTCCCCCTGGACCTCTCCTCCTCCTCCTCCCCCTGGACCTCTCCTCCTCCTCCTCCCCTGGACCTCCTCCTCCTCCTCCTCCCCCCTGGACCTCTCCTCCTCCTCCCCCCTGGACCTCTCCTCCTCCCCCTCCCCCCTGGACCTCTCCTCCTCCCCCCTGCCCTCCTGCCCCTGCCGCCTCGGCAGCAGCAGCTTCAGATGCACGAAGACGCTGCATGAAGGTGGTGACTCTGATCGCTTTCTGTAAAAGAAAAAGAGAGAGAGGGGGGACCGGGGATGGGGGGACCGGGGATGGGGGTGGATGGGGGTGACCGGAGGTTGGGGGGTGGGGGATGGGGAGGAGGGTGTAGTCAGACAATACATCACAGTACTGTACCTTCATACATCTTTACAGCATGACTTATGGTATGTATAGTTTGGTCTTAGTGGGAGAATATGGGGAATATATAATGACAAATATTTAGCATTGAAGCCCTGAACTGAAACAGGTTGACAGAGCCAGGCTGTGAAACAGGTTGACAGAGCCAGGCTGTGAAACAGGTTGACAGAGCCAGGCTGTGAAACAGGTTGTCACTTCTTGAGTTGGGAGAGCCAGGCTGTGTCAATGAACCAGGTCAGAAGAATGAGACAGTATATATGGGTCAATGAACCAGGAACTCAGAAGAATGAGACTTAACCACAGTATGTTGTGAACCAGGAACTATTTCAGAAGAATGAGACTTGTATATAGTTGAACCAGGAACTACTTCAGAAGAATGAGACTTAACCACAGTATGTATGGGTGATTTCAGATGAATGAGACTGAACCACAGTATATATGGGTCAATGAACCAGGAACTACAGAAGAATGAGACTGACAGTATGTATTCAAACAGAAACTATTGCAGAAGAATGAGTAACCACATATATGGGTCAATGAACCAGGAACTATTTCAGAAGAATGAGACTTAACCACAGTATATATGGGTCAATGAACCAGGAACTACTTCAGAAGAATGAGACTTAACCACAGTATATATGGGTCAATGAAACCAGAAGAATGAGACTTAAACTATTCAATGAACCAGACTTCAGAAGAATGAGACTTAACCACAGTATATATGGGTCAATGAACCAGGAACTATTTCAGAAGAATGAGACTTAACCACAGTATATATGGGTCAATGAACCAGGAACTACTTCAGAAGAATGAGACTTAACCACAGTATATATGGGTCAATGAACCAGGAACTATTTCAGAAGAATGAGACTTAACCACAGTATGTATGGGTCAATGAACCAGGAACTACTTCAGAAGAATGAGACTTAACCACAGTATATATGGGTCAATGAACCAGGAACTACTTCAGAAGAATGAGACTTAACCACAGTATATATGGGTCAATGAACCAGGAGACTTAACCACTCAATGAACCAGAGGAATGAGACTTAACCACAGTATGTATGGGTCAATGAACCAGGAACTACTTCAGAGAAGAATGAGACTTAACCACAGTATATATGGGTCAATGAACCAGGAACTACTTCAGAAGAATGAGACTTAACCACAGTATATATGGGTCAATGAACCAGGAACTACTTCAGAAGAATGAGACTTAACCACAGTATATATGGGTCAATGAACCAGGAACTACTTCAGAAGAATGAGACTTAACCACAGTATGTATGGGTCAATGAACCAGGAACTACTTCAGAAGAATGAGACTTAACCACAGTATATATGGGTCAATGAACCAGAAACTATTTCAGAATAATGAGACTTAACCACAGTATGTATGGGTCAATGAACCAGGAACTATTTCAGAAGAATGAGACTTAACCACAGTATGTATGGGTCAATGAACCAGGAACTACTTCAGATGAACCAGGAACTACTTCAGAAGAATGAGACTTAACCACAGTATGTATGGGTCAATGAACCAGGAACTACTTCAGAAGAATGAGACTTAACCACAGTATGTATGGGTCAATGAACCAGGAAACTATTTCAGAATAATGAGACTTAACCACAGTATGTATGGGTCAATGAACCAGGAACTACTTCAGAAGAATGAGACTTAACCACAGAAGAATGAGACTTAACCACAGTATGGGTCAATGAACCAGGAACTACTTCAGAAGAATGAGACTTAACCACAGTATGTATGGGTCAATGAACTATTTCAGAATAATGAACTAACCACAGTATGTATGGGTCAATGAAAGAAATGAATGACTTAACCACAGTATATATGGGTCAATGAACCAGGAACTACTTCAGAAGAATGAGACTTAACCACAGTATATATGGGTCAATGAACCAGGAACTATTGCAGAAGAATGAGACTTAACCACAGTATATATGGGTCAATGAACCAGGAACTACTTCAGAGGAATGAGACTGAAGTACAGTATGTTTAAATTTTTTTTATTTTTAAATTGAACCTTTATTTAACTAGGCAAGTTAGTTTTAAGAAGAAATTCATATTTACTGTGATGGCCTACACCAGCCAAACTCGGACGACGCTGGGCCAATTGTGCGCCGCCCTATATGATTCCCAATCACGGCCGGTTTTGATACAGCCTGGATTCGAACCATGGTGTCTATAGTGACACCTCTAATACCTCTAATACTGAAATGCAGTGCCTTAGACCTCTGAGCCACTCGGGAGCCAGCATATGTATGGGTCAATGAACCAGGAACTACTTCAGAGGAATGAGATAGAGACAGGGCCCGGGCTGGATAGTCAATCACTGCATCTCAAAAATCCACAGTGGCTTCCTTTCTTTTCCTTCATCTGTACTGATCTTAACAGAGCTGGACAGGGGAAAGCAGACGTCCTTCATAACATTTGACCCTTTTGCTTTCACCTGACCCATGTATCCTAGGCCTAGATCAGTGCCGATGTAGGAAAGGAAGGAAGGAAAGGAAGCAAGGAAATGAAGAACACTTGAGATGCACCCGAAGAAGAGGAGGAAATCGCAGATGGAACTCTTCTGGGATTGGCTGAGTGACAGTGGGCTGGATCGGAGTGGGAGGGGCTGAGGGAAGAGAGACTTTATCTCACCAATCAGACACGTTTCCTCTCTGTTTCTCTCTCACAGAAATACACTGATGGTGTTCATCTCCTTTGAGACTCCTAGTGGTGTCATCCCAAATGGAACCCTATTCCCTATATTGTGTTTATATGTTTGACCAGGGGCGGGGGCGGGGGGTTGTCAATTTTTCAATAATGATGGCTGATGTCTAATAT